>NC_056741.1:1811155013-1811350013 GCF_019279795.1 Protopterus annectens
TTGGCCTCTTCTGCTGTCACAGAGCATTGGTTGTGAAGTATAATGGAATGTTACATACTCCTGTCTGCAGTCATTGGCATGGACACTTCACTTTGAACAATCTTGTGTAGTTTGCTTTTTTAAAAGAGGTACTTAATGTGAATGTGGGATTAGTATACCCCTTTGGATGTCTACAGATTTTCCAAGTAATCTGATGTTTAGCTGATGTTAGATTTTCTTGTGCTTTTATTTTGCCATATAAAATACTATACTTTATAATAGAGATATTCCTGTATCAGGATATAAGCTTTGTGCTCATTGTTGCTTTCAACACTAGATGTATTCCTGTGAAGGAAGCCAACTTATGTATATGTCTTCTGAATGTGTTCCCTCTCTTTTTTCAGGTCAGTCCTATGCGCACTTCTCAGTATTTGACAGCATCCACCGTTGGCTTACTTCCAACCCAGATTCTCAACTCCTACATTGGAACGACGCTACGGTCCATGGAAGATGCTGTGACCCACAAAGGTTCAGAGGGCTATGCAGCATTTGCAGTGCAGGTACAATTGTGTTATAACATTCTACGTGTACATTTAGGGATGGTTTGGGGTCATAATGCTGAAACCTTTGATTCATTTCTTTCTGACTTTAGTGGACTGTTTTGCAAATAGCTAAAAAACGTTTTCTAGTTTGCTTTTAAACTGCTGGGAATGGGTAAACTGAAGAATTTTGATGTGGTGAAGTAGTCAGACATGTTGGATTTGTTAATTCTGTTTTCTGTAGTTTCCTTCATAGGTCACAATGCATGTGTGTTAAGATGCACTGCTGAGTCTTGGATATTCCATTTCCCTGAACACAACAGCTAACAAATTAAACTGACTTCCAATATATAAGAAGGGTCTACAGTCAGAGCACCCCAGGGCAAATAGGCCATCAGTTCCCTAATTTTCAGAGGACCTACTCTGCAGGGCAGCTCATCCAGTGCCGTAGTTTCTAAAATGAAACCATGTAAATCCTCTTCCGTACCACTCCAAACAAAGAATATGTCATCTACAAAGCATTGATAGTAATAGACAGCACAAATGGTTATCAGCTAAAACACAGGTTTGTTCCCACCAAGCTAATACCATATCCATGTAGCTATGGACACGCAACGTGCCCATAGCTATGCCTAACTTCTCAAGGTGAAATTGCCCTTCAAACAAAAATACATTGTTTTCTAACACAAGTTCTAACAAAAACATAACAAACCTATCATAGAATTAGATTACTATATTTTGTCATAGTCTAATGTACTCCGTTCCTACTTCATTAGGTGATATCTTCTGGCCGAAATAAAAGGAGAAGGTTAGTGGATCTGCAACTGAACCTATGGCTGACAATGTCAACATATGTAAAGGAACTGATGCATAGAGTTGTCTACATTAGAAACCTCTACCTCTACTATTTCTACCATGGCTAATGACACTGGTTCGGGTACTTTAAATAATCCGAGTTTCCAAAATGGAAGAAAGTTGTGCTGGGCACAGCAGTTGGTGCATCTGCAGCACATACCTCTCAGCTGTCTGATTTTGAGTCATATTTTTGCCCTGTCCTTTGCCTAATTTTTGAATTTGCTATAAATCATTGAAGTCTGTAGTCAGTCAATGATGCCAGCCATTAGAAGTTTTATTATTTGTAGTGCATGTTGATGCAAAACCTGCTGTTATTCTAAACTTTTAAGTGAATTAGAGTAATTCATTTAAAATGTCAGTATAACCTTTTAAGTGAGTTATTGTAGTTGGACATTGTTTTTGAATTTGGGCCTTTGGACCCAATCATTTTTGACTTTGCCCAAAATTCTTGAGCAAAGAAGTTGAGAGATATGGTGCAGTAGCTGATGAATGTATTCTGTGGTTTCTTGTGCTTCGTAGTGGAGTGGAGAGCAGTGCTTCCTACTTGAGAGCCAGAAAGGAGAACAAGAGCCAACAGTGGATATGCTACCATGCAAGTTAACCAGAAACCTCTGCAGTCTTGCATTAGTCTTGGGATTTTAATTGATTGCCTGTTGAAATTCCAGTGGTCATAATTCTAATCGTCTGAGCGATGATGATTGAAGTGAGAATGTAGAAGAAAATATATACTAATTCCAAAGATGTAGTGGCTTGGAGTGCTCAGCTTTAGAGGTACATCATTCTCTGAGATTATTTTTGTGTGTGTGTGGCAGGAGTGTTTTGGGTGCAGGTCCTTCTTTTGGAGGATACAGGGGGCTCTCTTTCTTGCAAAAATACTTTAACATTATAACACTGAGTTTTGGAAAAGCTATTTTTTAAATTAGTTTATTTTTTGTTGTATTGTACTCCTCATTTGATCCTTGCTTTTGCTGGGTAGCTATTTTCCTTGCTTTCTTCTTTATTGCCTCCTTTTCTCTGGTTTAGGTGGTATTCCCATGGGAATAGAGCCTTCCTATGATCTCACCCACCCACAAGTGTCTTTATGTACACATGTACACAGATGCCTTGAGACGAAGCACAGTCCAGACATCTGCCGTATTAATGTAGTTTAACCCATTGCTTACACTTCAGCCATTTTGCATACTGGCTGGATATCAGCCATCTGACCTGGCATCAGTTCAGCATGTATTGCTTATTGCCAAGCAGTGTATTTGATGCAACAGATTATTGCTCCTATCTCAAACATGTAATGGCATTTACATAGTCACTGTATGTCTCCCTTTTGATGACTCATAGTTGTAAGTGAATTTGTTCTTTGTATTCTTTACAAAGAAAAAAAAGAACAATAACTTCCTGTTGGAGAGTTGAGTACAGTCAGGTCATACTTGCACAGTGTTGACCCCAAGTGAATAACTTAATAACTAGGTATTTCTATATTGCCCCTAAAATCATACCTCATATTTCAGTGGCAGTGACTCATGCTGGATTTAGATTTATTGTAATTTGGGAAGGCCATTCTTAGCTTGCAGTAAGATGCAGATGAGCCTCTTTCCTCCATTTATTCCTGCTTCTTTTGTTGTAAATTGAGGTTATGGCACTCTGCAAATTGCTGCCATTGGAAAAGCAAGGCTGTGATCCTCCAGAGGAAAGCCACTGTTTAATCACAGGTGGAAGTGTACCATTGGTAGTCAGAGGAGGAAGGACGTTTGCAGCTATGCTGGGATAAAAATAAGAAACAAAGGAATATTTGGAGTTATTTGCACAGAACCTGAGATTTTGTGTGTGTGTCTGTGTATGGTTATTGCCTACGTACGTGTGTGTTTGTTATATGTACACACACATATGGGTCTCTGTCAGATTATCGAAGTTTAAAATTTCGAACATCATACGGACGAGAACATATGATCGAAGTTTTGAAACTTCAAAGGTTTTGAATGGAGATCACCGTACAGCACAGAATGTGAAATTTACTTTTTTCCTCACTATAGTGTGATCTCAGAGTTTGTATATGTAATTAGGGGGTGTGGGGGTGCATGAGGGCTTGCCCCCCTGCAAAAACATACATTTTTTATTTTTTTTATTTTTCAAGTTTCAAAACTTTGATCATATGGTCTTGGCCGTATGATGTTCAAAGTTTTGAAACTTTGATAATCTGATAGGGAACCATATATATATATATATATATATATATATATATATATATATATGTTAGAATACACCTATACTTTTATTTCCTACCATTATCCAACAGGTACAGGCACGGCAGACTCCAGGATATATAGAAAAGATAAAATGCTCCCAGAGACTTCTTAGAAAAATGCCATTCTACTTGTAAAAAAAGAAATGTGTTCTGTAATATGCATAGCAGGAGCCCAGCTCTGCATTTCTTCCCTTGTTAAGTAATACAAGTTAATAATTACAACAGATACTTTGGCATCCCTCCTGCTGCTGACACCAGAAAGTGTCATTGACACTGGTTTGTCTGTTATTTCACACTGAACAGACTTTAAAATGATATTAAGTAACCTATGCAATGTCCAGGAATATGATAGGCATAAATTCACCATTTAAACACATTCTAAATTATTTACAGAAAGAAATAATTGATGTATTCCCTTTTTATTCATAATAAATTTATTTATTTTAGCAGAGGGTGTGGGGTGGGGAAAAGTAAATGCATTCCTTTCAACAAAGAGAAAAACACTATGTGAGTATTGCTCTAAAGAGTTAATTTAGTAAAGAAAAATGGCCACACTAGGGGAAAGTAGGTTGCACTCATTTTAAAATGAGCTGGCACTGTGTTTAAACTGAAACATATTGTTAATGTACTTTGTGTAGGGATCGGGCAGCCCTGTTTCATCTGTCAGCACTCTGTTTTTAAACATCTTTATACTTGTGTACAATTTATGAAAAGTCCATCCTATCCCATGCCATGCCAAAGTACATTGGCTGCATGAAGGTAAAACAATGTGTATAAATGAAAAAGCCATTTGACTGCTTCTTGTGATTACAGTGCCTGATTTAGCCACGGTGGTGCAGCGGTAGTATTGTTGCCTCACAGCAAGAGTTCCTCCTGTTCGATTCTCGGCTGGAGTGCCTTTTGTGTGAAGTGTGCATGTCCTCCCTGCGGTAGAGTGGCGTTCGAAAGACATGCGTGAATGGGTGTGCTTTCACTGAAGGTTGGGCATCGGGCTGGCAACTCGGCACCATAAAAATCTACTGCCAATAATTAGCAGACCGGAGCTCCGCTGTGGCAACCCCTAACCAGGAAAAGCCGAACAGGCAAACGACAACTTGTGATTGCAGTGCCTGTTAAGTGCAGTGTGAACCAGCTTTTAGTCAAACATACAAATTCTGTATCAGATTATCTTTAACAGTCAGGCTGATGAGCACAATGTGCAACTGCACAAGTTACAGCCTTGTAATCTAATCTCAGTACAGCTCCTCTGTTCTTCACTGGAAGTATAACTTCCTTGTTGATGTGATGACCTCACGTTGGGTTAGGAATGTATGTTCAGAGTACTGAAGATGGAGAAGTGTTGCTGATGTGACAGCTCACTCTATTTTTTCACCAAATTTTCTCACTAATAGGAGTTTTATAAGTCCCCTAGCAACGTTACCCCCCATTTGTAAGTCAAACTCCCACTGTAGATGGTCTTGCACAAGGACCCACACTACCTTCCTCAACCTCCATGTGTTTCTCATGTTGCTTGCAGCGTCTTAGTTTGTATAGCAAATATTTGATAAAGACCAACTGATTAAGGAAGTGCATATATCTTAACCTCTGAGCACAAGAATTATGACAAAGCCAAAAAATTAATGTGGGGGCATAGTCCCAAAATCAGGGTTGTGTTTTAAATTTTAATTTTACAACCTTATGCTATTACTAGAATAACAGGTTTTGCATTCACATGCAATTTCTGTAGGATTTGAAGTCTGAAGCTCCAGTGTCTGTCATTGTTTAGTGACTTTACTACTCAATGATTTGCATGAAAAAAACACAAATGTTATTTGGAATGGACCTCAACTGAGGCATTTAGCGAAATTCTGGATAGTTGAGGCATTAACAAGTGCAATACAAAAATTAAGAAGTGCAGCCATGCCCCTGATCCAAGTCAGAATTTGATCGGTTAAGAGACTTCCAATATGGTTGCACATTGAGTAACAAGTTATTATTTCCAGCTCTTCCAGTGTGAAAACAGGAACTCAGCAGAGAAGGCCAGTAGACTTGTGTTTATGGGTAAATTTCAGCAAATGGCTAGTAAGTGCACTGCCTGGATGTCAGGAATAAAGAAATACAGAAGACCTGAAAAAGTCAGCTACAAAAAGTTAAGAAGAAACACTAACTGGGAAAGTTCTGCAGCTGTTCAGCAAAATAAATGCAACCTTCAGACATGACTTCCAATAACCTACAGTTAGGTATAAGACAACTGCATACAGACTTGTTTAAAATAAACAAAACACTGATGGAATATATCAACACAAACAACAAGAGGCTGAAAAAATGGAAGATATTCATATGAGATGATAAAGCCGCAAAAATCAGGTCGAAATGAAGAAAAGTCTGGCTGAATATGAGACTGCTCAGGAAGAGATGTTTCAAAAATATTATTTATTTATTTTATTTTACATTTGAAAAACAAAAATCAGCAGGAATAGCAGCAGTGTATACCAAAGAAAAATGTATATTTGGTGTTTTTGATCTTTATTTTACATTTGTTTACCAGGAAAGTCCAACTGGGCAAAAGTTGCTAATTTTCAGTGGAGGCCCAGGTAGAAAAGATCCACATGGTGCAACACAGTACAAAAAATATTCAAAACAGTCCATATAACAAACACTCAAAAAATATTTTAACATAGTCATAACAAGGTACATATACATAATACACAGAAAGTAGTATGCAGTTTTATAACATAAAGGAGACATCATGTATATGCTCCAAACCTGACCATAAGAAAGCAACCTAGACCTTTAATAGTAAAGATGCAATCCTCCCAGCAGGAGGAGTTGATTCTGGCAAAACTGTGTCCGAAGGGCAAAGTATTAAAAGTAAGAGACAGCAGAGCATTTGTGGAACAACATTACTCATTGTACACCAGATAGAAGAGGAGCACATTTATTCCACTGTTCAGGGAATGTTGAGATGCAGGTGTGAAATTCAAACATCTGTACACAGCTGCCTTCAAGGTATTCTTCCATGGAGGGACAACATTTTTTGATAAAGTACATGCTAAGGAAGAAATAGAAATGTTTGTCCAACAAAAAGTAAGCTGTGAAACAAAAGGCCATTCTCCTTCTTGTTCTTCTGGTAATAAAGAACACAGAGGGGATTGTACCTGTGAAACCTTTTCAGAATTTTGAGCAGAAGATGTTGGAGAGAAGGAAGGGAGCAAGACGAATTGAGAGTATGTTGGAAGTGAAGCAGAGAGAGGATTTCAGAGATGAACAGTAATAAAACCAGTAACGTAATATGGGATAATAATGCAATAATTACATTTGTGAAATATGGCAGAACAAGAAAATCTGCAAATTTTGGACTTTCTCAGAATTTGTTGGACTTGTGGAGGACTCTAAAGCACATGCCCTACTTCATGTCATTAATGTTTGAAAAACTGCTTTGGGGAGGGAGAAAGTTCACTGTAAGTAAAGCTTTTATTTCTTGAATACTATTAATTTTGTGACGTGGTTTTCTTTCAGTTATTTTTAAGTGCAATGGGGATTGTAAACGGGTGCTGCTGTACTTTTTTTTTTCTTTACTTCCTCCATTCTCACTTTCTTCTTCAGTTTTAAGAAATGTAGGTACTGCAGTGTAAAAAAAAAAGCCTGGTTAAAAAGTGTGATAAAAGAAAAATCAGTGTGCTTTTTCTCATTCCTTCATGGGGGGATGACTGGATTAAAGACCTTAGATTAATTTAATAAGTTTTGAGAGAGAGGAAGTAAATGAAAAAGAACATTGAATATTATGAGTTTTTTTTTCTAGCAAATACATGTAAGCTCAGTAACAATTATGCAGCTCACCTTCATGTTTCCATGGAAACATGCTGATAAAGAGAAACTGTCTGACTAGTTCTCATGTCTCCATGGAGGCAGTATGGAAGAAGAGAAACTGGCTACAGTCTGGTGGAGAGTAATTTGCTCAAGAAAAAAAAGACAAATTGGCTAGGAGATGTTTTCTGAAAACATTCTGTTTTTTCCCAAGGTAGATAATGTTCTCTGAAAGCATTCAAGGGCTTTCTGAAGGTTGTTAATGTTCACTGAAAGCATTCAGGTGTTTTCCCAACTGTGAAACCTATAAAGATAAGTTGAAACCAATCAGCACTTAATAAAAGCACAGGCTGCTCCATACTTCTTAGCATGGATAACCTTTCTTTTAGGTTAACTCAAGTTTGAGTGTGGCTGTCAGTTTGGGACTTTTTTTCCCTATTAGGAGGGTGAAACTTCAATATTTGAAGGTGTACATAGCTTTCTGTGTTTAGTATTAACAGGTTTTAGAGGGGTATTGGGGTGTGTTTTTTGAGGGCTTTAAATAAAACAAAGGTTTATAAGATGTGACATAGGCTCAAATGGATATGACAAGAAACAACTGTATAAATGTTCAACCTGCCAAATGGTGTATGAATGTAACACAAAAGCTGGAACTAGACATTTAACAAAAAAGATGTATATAAAAAGTAGAAGTGATACCTTTTTAATACAATGATGCTTTATGTAATGTCTTTAAATGTAAATAGCCCTACAGATAAATACAAAAAAGAAAGACTAATGAACTGTTTTAGAAATGCAGAGTGCAAATAGCTATGTTACAGTTGACACACTTAGAAAGAACTACAAATGTGAATTTGATAAAAGTTTTTCAGGGTAGCTATTCGGCTGAATACCTGGTACAAAGGAAAAGTGGAATACTTAATTGCAAGAGGAGCTCCAATAGTGATAGAAGAAGATAAAAAAGATAATGGCAGATTTGTAGTGCTAAGGGGCTACTAGCAAAGGAGGACGATTACACTGGCATGTATTTATATTCCACCTAAAACTGCTATAATTGAGCTTAAGAAAATTCTGGGAGAAATCAAGTTTTCAGCAAGGAATATTACTTACAGATAGGGACTGGAATTTGATTTGCAGCAGTGAAGATGTGTGTGGGGACCCAGAAGGGAGAATAGAACAAAGGAGTGTAGATTTTTGAAGTAATTTATGAACATATTTGGCATGGAAGATGTGAATTTAGTAATATGAGTTCGGAGTGAATTTACATATTATTCCCCAAGATATAAAAACTGGGCTAAACTAGACAGAATTTACATTTCACAGGAACATGTGCATTTAATTAAAAGTCTGGATACTCACCCAATAACTATTTGAGATCATGCACTAATAATAGCTAAAATAAAAGCACAGGGTAATGAAATATAAATGAGACATTCGCACTTTCTAACCTATCTGTTGAGAGAAAAATTTTAAGGAATGGGTAGTAGAGATTATTCAGGAGTTGTTGGAGAGGATAGAAATTTATTCGGAAAATATAGCTAGGTAGTGGGATAAAATTAAGGTGGAGTTTAAAAATAGGGTGGAAATGAAATGGAGCTATGGTTAAGAAGTAACAAGGATTATTTAGAGGGACTGACAAATGTTAAGTATTGCAGAATAGGGGAATCTCCCAGAACAAGAAAAGGATTAACTGCAGAATGCTAGACAGAAAATAAGGGATTACCTTGATAATATGCATGAGTTTAGAAAGGTTACCATTAAGTAGCTGTTTTTGTTGTTAATACAGCACAAAAACTTTTAGCACAATCTGGCAACAGAAAGTAGAAGGGGCTGTCGCCAAACTTGGGCAACCTGAAACAAGAAAGGTAACAAGATCCTGCAGACGTATTATAAATATTTTGGAAATTCTATGAAAGTCTATAAAGCAGAGAAACATGAAAATCATGAAAATATACAAATGGAAGTGTTTATGGAAGAATTAAATATGCCAAGGTTAGAGGTAGATGAGGCTCGATTACTAATGGTTAGGATAGGAGGAGATGAGATGAAAATTGTGATGTATAACCAATCTACAGGAAGGTTCTCAGGAATTGATGTTATTCCTGTGGAAGTTTGGAAGCCATGACAAAAAATTGCTAAAGTTCTGGAAGGTTTTGTTTAACAGTATTTTAAGAGGAGAAGTACCATTATCCTGGAAGAAAGCACTGGTAATAATCCATCTGACCCAGCTTCATGCAGGCCCATTTCAGTACTAAACTATGATTATAAATAAATTGCTCATGTCTATAGTGGCTAAAAGAGTGGCAAAGGTAATGCCAAAACTGATAGATATGGATCAATGTGGTTTTGTGGAAGGGAAAGTAGGCATTTGACAAAATAAACACAACACTGATGATCCAGAGGGAAGCAAAATGAAAGAAAATACCATTGTTGCTGGTGGGCCTTGATGCAGAAAAAAGCATTTGGCAGAGTAAGCTGGGACTTTATTAGAAGGGCAAGGGAAGAATTTGCATTTCCTGAAAAAATTAATAAGGTTGATTAGAAGGATATATGAGGGATCAGAAGTGGGTAGAGTAAAGTAGTTAAAATGTTTCTAGTCCCTGGTCAGGCATTTTTTTGTCAACCAGAGGAGAAGTTGTGGATAGTAATTAATAAAGAGCTGAAGGAATTTATCTGGGAGGGGGAAGATGGCAGGAGTCAAGTGGGATAAGCTGATTCTTCCAGTAGAACAGGACAGATTGGGTTTACCCAATTTGAAAGGATATTTCAGAGGTACACAGTTAAGACTCCTATACATAGCACAAGCAGAAAACTATATTTCAAAGTGGAAAGGGATGATGATGAAATGGGAGGAAGCTCAAAAAACAAGGAGAGACTGGAATTTTGAATACAGGCTTTAAGGAGAATAATAATAATCGTACAGACTTTTATATTCATAAAGTAGCAGAAAGTATTCCAAGAAATAAGCCAACAGAATTGGAGAAAGGAGATTCTGCCAATAGGGATGACTGCAATTAACGATATAGACAATAGCAGGAGGGGTCTGGAATTTATTGGAGAAAACTGGCAGGGAAACCAAGGTGTTGAGAGCAAATAGAGAGGGAAAGATGATAGAATTGGAAGACGCCAAGAATTTATTTGGACAGCAGGTTATAGATTGCCTTCCCTATCAGGGAGTGATATCAGAGTATAGGCAAATAGAAAGAAATAGGGGGGGGTCCTAAATGAAAAACCAGCACTGGTAGAGTTTTTAGTAGAATCTAGAGAAGAAGCTGCCATTAAAAAAGGAATAAGTAGTAGATCATTTAAAATATTGCATGATGATTATAAGAATCAATCAGAGGAGGTTAGAAAGGATTGGGAAGAGAGATTGGATAAGCAATTCACAAAGAAACAACAGACTATATGTGTACGTCTCCCAAATATGCAACAAAATCTATAACATTTAGTATTTTTGCCTTGAAATGTTTGCATGGGCATTTCTGCACTGGAAGTAGACTCCAGAGAATTTTTCCTCAGGCAGACTGCAAATGTTAGGTGTGACAGAGAAGAAAGAGGTAATTGGAAACATATTTTTGGGAGTGCAGTGAATTGGCTGACTTTAAGGATTTCCTGCAGGATGCACTGTTAGTGATTTTGGGTGTGTGGATTAGTCTGAAGAGGGAGGTGGGTTTTCTTAGCTATGATACAGAATCCGAATTTCCTATCCATGAATAAGGCATGGCTGTGTCTAATAATGGTGGCTGCCCAAAAAGCAATTACTAGGCAACGGAAATCAAAATCAAAACCAGCTGAAGTAGTGAATATAGTAACAGACATGAAACAGCTAGAATTGAGATATTTAGAAAATGGTAGGAACAAACTACTTGGGAAAATAGTGGGAACTGTGGGAGCAATACATACAAGGGATGAATGAGGTTTAAAAGCTGGCAGGACTTAAATGAGCTATGTACTATTTGACTTAAAAAGATTGGGTAGATTATTATAAGTGATGTATAATTCAACTGGGAGTGTGTCAGTATGGTTTGTGATGTAAAATGGTTGCAACTAGGATTGTGTCGGTGTGGTTTGTTTTCATTTGTATAAATGTATGATTGCCTATGTAGTGATGGTTTAATAAAAATGTTTCTTTAAAAAAAAAGTCAGGACTTGAATAATTTATGTAATGCTCCTTAGGTTATATGAGATATAGCAATATATGGAAAGTAAAATGTTTGTTAATTGTAGTGGGATCACTTTTATATGAATGTAAATTTATCTATGTCATGAGTGGTAATTCAATAAAGGTGTTTGGGGGGGGATTTGGGCTGTTAAAGAAGTTGACACTGGTGGTATCTCACAGGTGTACTGTAATGTGTCTGGCAATACTGTGCAAATAAAATCTGTATTAGAGAATTTTTATGAGTTTCATTTCCTGATCCAGATTACTGTATGCGTGTCCCATTTGTTTGATAATGTCAACATGGATTTAACAGTTTAGTATTTTTTATTTCATAGTGTTCAAGTTATTTGCTAAAGTGTTAGAAACATGTTCATCCGGCTGCAAAACCTTTAAAATGAAAGTGTACAGAGTGTGTTTGTTCTCAACAACAGTGTTAAAAATTCTATTAATCACAACTAAATCATATTGTCTATCCAAGGAAATAAGTCTCAATATATGGAGTTCTGCTATAACTGTGCATCATCTGAGGATAGGTTCAGGTAAGTAGACTTCCTGTAGATGAAAATGAGAGAAAGTGGTACTATTCAAATGGGAAATTAATTCCTTTGATCTGTCCTTTGTCCCTTCCCATATAAAAAATAAATCATCAATATATCTTCAGTACAGTCTGATGCTATAAAATACACTGTTATAAATGGCTTTTATCTTTTAATACAAGACAAATTCTCATCCATCTTATTTAAGGAAAAGAGGTATGCTGACCACATAGCAGGAGCTCATTTTAAATTACTTATTTACTGATTATACTGTGATTGTATGGATTATAATTTATTTACCCAGCTACTGTGGACGCACAAGCCAGTGCATTTCTTCATGCTAGTCGCAAGCCTGGATAAATGGGGAGGGTTACATCAGCAAGGGTTATCCGGTGTACACCCGTTGTCAAATGACATATGTGAAGAACAATACAGATTTCCATACCGGATCGGTCGAGATCCGGGTTAACAATGACCACAACCAGTACTGTTAGCCACTAGGGTGTTGGTGGAAGTTGGGCAACTGTTGGCTGATGGAGAAGAAAAAAGGCAAGACATGCCCAAAGGCAGGAAGAGAGGAGGAAGGTTAGGAGTGTGGCAGTGAGTGTAGGAACTTTAAATGTTGGTAGTATGACTAGTATAGAGAGAGAGAGCTAGCTGATATGATGGAGAGAAGGAAGGTTTATATATTGTGCGTGCAAGACATCAGTTGGGAGGGGAGTAAGGCCAGGTGTATTGGAGGCAGGTTCAAATTGTTTTATTATGGTGTGGATGTGAGGAGAAATGAAGTAGGGGTTATCCAGAAGGAAAAGCATGCCAACAGTGTTTTGGAGGTGAAAATAGTGCCTGATAGAGTGATGTCTATGTAGCTGGAAATTGATGGTGTGAAGATGATTGTTAGTGCATCCGATGGGTGAGAAACAAAAATTTTGGAGCGAGTTGGATGAAGTGGTGGTGAGTGTACCCAAGGGTGAGAGACTAGTGACTGGAGCAGATTTTGATAGCCATGCTGGTGAAGGAACAGAGGGGATGAGGAAGTGATGGGTAGGTATGGTGTTAAGGAAAGGAATGCATAAGGACAGATGGTAGTGGATTTAGTGAAAAGGTTGGACATGGCTGTGGTGAATACATATTTTAAGAAGTGGGAGAAGCATAGGGCAATGTACAAGAGTATAGGAAGATGCACATAGGTGGATTATAGCCTATGCAGGAGAACCAGTTTGAGGGAGATTGGACACTGTAAAGTGGTGACAGAGAAAACATAGGCAGCATAGGGTGGTAGTCTGTAGGATGACTGTGATCAAGAAGAGGAGGAGTGTGAGGGCAGTGCCAAGGATCAAGTGGTGGAAGTTGAAAAAGGATGATTGTAATGTGGAGTTCAGGGAACATTTAAGACAGGCACTGGGTGGCAGTGAAGAGTTACCAAATCTGCAGTAGAGGTGGTAAGGGAGACAGCTAGAAAGGTGCTTGGTGTGTGGCATCTGGACAGAGGAAGGAGGACAAGGAGACCTGGTGGTGGAACAAGGAAGTACAGGAAAGTATGTAGCGAAAGAGGTTGGCGAAGAAGTGGGATTGTCAGAAAGATGAAAGTAGACAGGAGTATAAGGCGATAAGGCATATGCCAAAGAGAGAGAGGTGATGAAGGCTAAGGATAAGCCATATGGAGAGTTATGTGAAAGGTTGGAAACAAAGGAGGGAGAAAAGGACCTGTACTGATTAGCTAGACAGAAGGACCTAGATGGGAAAGATGTGTAGCAGGTAAGGGTGATAAAGGATAATGAGGGAAACATATTCACAAGCAAGGAGAGTGTTGAGCAGATGGAAAGAGTACTTTGAGGGGCTGATGAACAAAGAGAATGAGAGAGAGATAGAGAGAGACAGGTGGATGATGTTGGGATAGTGAATCAGGAAGTGCAGCAGATTAGCAAGGAGAAAGTAAGGACAGCTATGAAGAGGAGGAAGAAAGGAAAGGCTGTTTGTCCATATGACATACCTATGGAAGCATGGAGATGTTTAGGAGAGATGCCAGTAGAGTTTTTAATTGTTTAATGAAATCTTTGAAAGTAAAAGGATACTTGAGGAGTAGAGAAGAAGTGTTTGGGCACTGATCTTTTACAATAAATGTGATGTGCAAGGCTGTAGTAACTATAGAGGGATAGAAATGATCAGTCAAAGCAAGAAGTTATGGGAAAGAGTAGTTGAAGCTAGGTTAAGAAGGGAGGTGATGATTACTGAGCAGACATATGGTTTCATGCCAGGAAAGAGCACTACAGATGCAAAGTTTGCTCTGAGGGTGTCTATGAAGAAGTATAGAGGAAGTCGGGAGTGGCAGAAAAGTGTGTAAGAGTGGTACAGGATATGTATGAGGGTAGTGTGACAGTGATGAGGTCTGCGGTAGGAGTGATGGATGCATTTAAGGTGGAGGTGGGATTGCATCAAGGATCATCACTGCTACATTTGCGTGTCTTGACCAACTATAACATTTCGAACTTAACATTTTAGATCCTTAGAGCTTTTGCTTACAAGAGCATTTGCCTTAAAATGTGTCGACAAACTGTTGCTCGACATTTTAAGCATTCATTCTTATAATATAGACCTTTATTTGGGGCCTGGACAGGAAGCCCAGCTCCATGACTGGAGTGTGCATTCCCTGTGTGCTCTTATGGAAAATTGTAATTGGTACAGAGAGCTGCAGCTGAAAATTCTGTGTCTGTTTTTCTCGCAGTGAATGCTCCCCACTGGTGACAGTGGTGAGAATTGAGACTCCTTGATCACTGGCCCACAGGATGGATGTCACACTGAGTGCTTGTACTTCACCACCAGTTTTGCTGAGTTTTGTCTCCTCCAATTTGCTTCCTTCCTGACACACACATTAAGCTGAGCTCTAGGATCCTGTTCATACTTATTGGTTACTGGCTTTCATGAACATTTTCCATACTGCATGCTCCCTTCTCATCATTCTTGCCTGTTAACATCATGATAATGGTTATCATGCTCACAGTCTTGACTTCAGGGTGAGAGGAGGTGTTCAGTGTTTCTTGACCCTGGTCATTCTGACAAATACTACTGTGAGGCTGAGCTTCTAGCTCCTTCACTCACAACTACTAGGCCAGTTGCCAAAGCCAAGATGGCCTCATCTGTTCTGCTTGCTACCATTTGCATCATCTCTTAGGTCACGTTTTGACTGCTTTCTTGCTGTTTGGCCCTGGGATGGTATCCTTATTGTTGCTCATTGAGGGTATGTCTGTGGGCTACAGTTTCTGCCCTTGCTTGGCCATTGCATCTACCTCTTCCTAATATTCCCTGAAGTACCAGAACTCTTGTGACCCTTGAGAACCTGATGGAAACTGCTAGACTGTTTCCCATCAGTGACTTGTATACTATGCTTTATGGTTCATCAATTTTAAACATTAATGTAACCAGTCAACTTCCTGTAGCACGTGTATTTTCTAATTAACCCACTGTTTGTGCTGTTTTAGAGTTTGCACTGCTAAAGTAAACTTGGGATAAACAGTCCCATGCCCATATGGAAAAAGGTTGTTTGCTGACTGGCACAGACTGCATTGCTGTACCTTAAGTAATTTACTTTATTACTTGGTACTACATTTTTAAAGTTATTTGCATTTTTTCCGTACTGTTTCAGTAAAGGTAAAGTAATAAACTTTATGCTGTCTGGCTTCCCCTTAGTGTGGCTTGTATTCTATTTTTAGCACTTAGTATAATTGGTTTATTATTTTAATTAAGGTATTAATAGCTTGCAGTCTGATATAAGGTTATGACTAGGTCTTGGGTCATTATGAGACTGTATTCAAGAAATGGATGTCAAGAAAGCCCCTTCATTTTAAGAGCACATCTACAACAACTAGTTATGCTCCAAGATACAACAATACTGTTTTGCAATATGGCTGAGTTTTAGCAGTTCCTACATGATCATGATGATGCCAACTCCTGATGACTTAGTATTATTGTCATGAACTGTTTTTGTCTTCATGTAAATGATTAATCGGTTAATCAGCGGCAGTGGACTATCCCTCACTGTAGATGCTCAATACATACAGCTTAGACTACTGCAGCTGTGATCTACAGGTCTTAACCCCTGCCAAAATCTCAGAGCTTTGGGTACCTTCTTTGTGCACTAACTGCCAGAATCTCTGATGGGCCTCCATATAATAGGCAGCTGGAATGCAAAATGCTTCATTTTTTTTTCCCACAGAAGTGAGCACTTCTTCAGGGAACTCTGTGAATCTGGGAAAGCCTTCCTACTTTATTCACATTTTATAAAAAAAAAATTATCTGATTATGTCAATCTTCTTTTAATCCTTGACCTGTGGCTTTGGTTGCAAATCTCAGAACCAAATCTGCTGTTACTACAGCCCGTGAGAACCAAAAACTCTCGAGCTTAAGTCCAGCCAGAATGCTCCTTTCCATTTTACCTCAGATCTCGTTTGCCACTTCCTGTGACAGACACATCACCAATTTGCTCTTGAGTGAAGTGTTATTTCTCTGTTGTTTTTCAAATTTTTGGATTGTCATAAGGTTGTTTTACTTCTTTACATAGTTTTATGATCTTTCTTTCTACAACCTACCCATTTTTCTCCTACAACTTTTACTTCTCCTCTACGTCTTTCCCTTATACACTTCGGTGTATTCTCTGCTACCATTGTTGGAAGCCCTTATTTCTTTCCTTCCTCTTTTTTCTTCAGTAGTTCTCATTTTAATTTTTCCTTCTGCACTCACTGTAGTCTTTCCTACCATTGCTGGTAGCCTTCTCTACTCCTTTTTACCATTGTTGGTAGCCTCTTCCTCTCTGTCTACTTATTGAGTTTTATGTGTGTGTGTGTGTGTGTGTGTGTGTGTGTGTGTGTGTGTGTGTGTGTGTGTGTGTGTGTGTGTGTGTGTGTGTGAGTGACTTGATTGTTCAAATTATGACTGACAACAGTAAAATCACCTCCAGTTTTAAGAAATGTCTGGAGTGCAGCCGTAAAATGCCAAATTTTGATGGGCATGCTCTGTGTCTATTGCCTGGGCCCAGTGCATTTGCAAGAGGATTGTTCAATCTGTCATGCTTTCAGTCACCGGCCCCTGGTAGAAACTAAGAATAAATTGGTATTAAAGGGAATGATAAAATCTTCCTTTAAGGAGGCCTTATTTGGTCTTTCTAGAAAAAGCAAAATTGTTGTTTCTTCCTCTTCCTCATCTTCAAAACTTGACAAACCTAAAAAGAGGAGTTGATCGGTGCCAGCTTCTCCCTCAGCACTGACAACCAAAAAACTTAGAACTTCAGTTCCCTTTACCACTGCGGAACCGACAGTTACTACAAAGGTTATTTCACTGCAGATCTCTGCACCAAAAGTGTCTTCTCTATTGGTGCCAAAGTTATTGGCACAAATCTTAGACCAGGTCATGGAGCTGACAGCCTCGACACTGTTTCTGATTTCAGCACCAATATCTTCAGTTCCAACTGAAAGCACCGTGTTTTCTTCTATAGATAGACCTAGGACAAGATACTCCCCATCAGTGGATCCCTTTGCTGGTCAGTTATGCAGCCCCTTTTTAGAAAGACCAAAATCCCCCTCTACCCAGTCAATTCATTCCACCAAGAGTCTGACAGAAATGGATGTGTTTGAGGGGGGGGTCTATATGACTTGGTCGACAGTTCATATGATCGACTGTTTATTTGGTCGACAGTTCATTTGATCGACAAGCATTTTAGGCGGGGGGCTTCACCCCCCCCACACTCCCCAATGTGGGGGGCTGTGCCCCCCACACCCCCCCTAACTATATATATCAACTCCAGGGTCACACAACATTGGGGAAGGGGGCAAATGCTTGTCGATCAAATGAACTGTCGACCAAATAAACAGCCGATCATATGAACTGTCGACTAAGTCATATAGACCCGTTTGACGTTGGTTGATCGGCTCCTTGCGTGAGCGGACTTGTAGTTGTGTCCTCTGTTCCAGCCCCTATAGGTGCCAGAACACTTCCTTCTGTGACCCCACCTACTCTTCCTCCTCTAACCTCCTCTGAGGCCTTGGAGATCCCAACTCCAAGTTTCCTGGTGCTGTTTCAGTCCCGATGAGATCTTCATATCCGGTTCTGATTTCTACCTTGAGTTCTTTGGCTCTTCGGCTCCGGAGAAGTCTCAGGAGCATGGCTATGCTGTAGGATCCGAGGGTAGGGACTTGACTCTGTTTTATTCTGAGCCATCACTGCACCTAGGGGCTTTGGCACCCATTAGCTCTACCCTGGCTTCGGCCATAGTGGCAGTTCCTTCAGAGTAGAGAGTGACCACAGTTCTGAGGCAGCCTTTCTCAGCTCCAGGCTCCCTTTCCTGTTTGGGGAGACCAGTATTTCAGGCCATAGAGAGGGATCTGTCCACTGTGGGCATCCAGTTGGCTTCTCCCCAGTTGGAGCAGTTCCCCAATCCTTCCCCTTGTCCAGAGCTTCCTCCACCCCCAACACTTGGATAGTGAGCGTCAAAGCCACAGGAGGCAACTATTCAGGTTTTATCCTCTTCTGGTACCTCCCCAGATCATCTCACTGAGGAGGTTCCTCAGAATAGGAAGTGTAAGAGGAAACACTTAGATTCCCCAGAGGAATCCATCACAGAAGACACTGATTTTGATGAAGGGGAGGGTTCCCCATCGTCACCTCCTGGAAGATGTCTCCTTTGGAGACATCCTTGAGATCCTTAAACAGAGGGGTGGCTGGACATCTCAAAAGGCATCTTTGGAGGAATCTGTGTACCTGCAGGCCTTTGGTGCTCAACCATCTACCTCTTGGGTTACTCTGTTGACAGGCTCTTTAAGTTGATCTCGCAGCAGGTGTGGAAGGCTCCTGACACCATAGAACCTGTCCCCAAGAGGCCAGACAAAATTTTCACTGCACCAGAGGACCATTAGTTTTGGGCAAAATGGATTGCTGGTAGATGCCATGGTGGTACCGGCAGAAACAAAAAAGGAACTGGCAGAGGAAAGCTCCACTATCCATCCTCCCAGTAGAGAGTTTCGGGCGATGGATAGGTTTGGAAAGCAGGTTTATGCTTCATTGACCTTTGCATTATAGTCTTTGAACTTATGGCACACTTCATCAAACTCCAAAGGGATCTGATTAAGGAGTTATCAGATACCCTGGCAGGAGCCATATCTGATGAAGTCCAGGATAAGGTTGCTTCTCAGCTGGCCACCTAGAGTCCATTTCAAATTCATCCATGAGGCTCATAGTACATGCAGCCAAAGGGATGACTAGAGCAGTGGTATTCAGCGTAGCCATAATATACTTGTGCATATTTGTGGAGACATTCAAGTCTTCATTCATCAATGCCCCCTTTGATGGATCGTCCCTTTTTGGCCCTAAAGATCGAGAAGCATTGTCCAGATGTGAAAAGGATGGAAAGACCCTTTCTGCAGTGGGCGTACATTTTTCTGCTCCTCAACAGCCCTTTTTGAGGAACCAGAGGAGTGGGAAAATGTGGTTCTAAAAGTTCCAAGGGCCTTTCCAGGTCACATGTGCAGTGGCTCCCCCAGGGGTCGGAGGAGGGAGCTTTAATGGAAGATGCTGTCCATACCGCAAAGGTGGCCTGCAAAATCAAGGTTCCAGAGATACCTTTCCTGGTAAACCCCATCAGCACTTCTGAAAGGAGGCCCAATTGCCTTCCTCTGGAGGCAGTCAGGGGATGCTTTTATCCGTGCACTGACCAGCCTGGCTTCAGATAACTTCTGTGTTTGGGTGCAGAGGATTATAATCAGGGGCTACTCCGTACCCTTACTTCTACCTTCCCACAGTTGCAGAAAAATCCCCGACATTCCACCCAGTCAGCAGGAACCAGCAGTACTAGAAGTTCAAAAACTGCTAGAAAAAAAGAGTCATCCAAGAGATCTCACCAGACCAGATAGAATCCGAAGTTGACTTAAGATTCTTTATAGTGTCAAAAAAGACGGGACTGGAGACCAGTTTTGGATCAAATTGTTTTGAACAAATCGGTTTAACAAAACAAAATTCTGGATGGTCACGGTTCAGTCTATTCTTGGATGTGGTCTATAGATCTCCATGATGCATATTACCATGTCAAAATGGACAAGTGCTCCAAGAGATTTCTCCTCTTTCAGCTGGAAGCCAGTCATTACCAGTTCAAATCCCTGCCCTTTGATCTCACCACAGCCCCCAGGGTGTTCACCAAATGCATGGCAGCAGTAGCAGCTCACTTGAGACTGCTCAGACTCTGGGTGTTTCTGTATTTCGACTGGCTCATTACGGCTCCCACCAGGCATCTACTAGAACAAGCAAGAAATTATTCTCCAGACCTGTGCCAACCTGGGGATTACTTAAATTACGTAAAATCACATCTGACTTCAACTCATACTATAGAGTTTATAGGAGCAGTACTAAATACCAATACTTGATAGCCTCCCCATCTTGTCTGAGATTGCAAAAGATCAAGAACCAAGTAGAAAAAATTATCTGAAGCAAGAGGGTAGCCGCATGACTAGTTCTGCAAGCCCTAGGTTCAATATATGGGATGGTTGGCATGTGACTAAGTCCACTGGTGAGATATCACATGAGAGTTTTGCAATGGCTTCTAGTGTCCCAGTGGTCCATTCTGTATCAGCCAGTGTCAGACCAGATTTAGATTACCAACTGTTGCAAGAATGACCTAGCTCCTGGGCCGCCACTTTGTCCTGTATCAACCCAAAGTCATAGTGACCATGGACGCCTCCCAGATGGGGTGGGGGAAGATTATCTGGGAAAGATGCTCCAAGGCACTTTGGTCCCTTGTTGAGGCCAGCTTGCATATCACTGTTCTGAAGCTGACGGTAGTGCTTTTAGCACTGCAGGCCTTTCAAACTACTCTCCCTCTAGGAATGATTGCGATTCAAGCAGACAATATGTTGGTAGTTTGGTACATCAACAAACCATGTCATACCCCCTTTGTCGAGAAGCACTCAGAGTCTGGCAGTGGATGATCTCTGCAAACCACTTTCTGATAGCAGTGCATATTCTGGGGAGATCTAGTGTGATAGACAAACTGAGCAGATGCATTCTTCTGCATCACAAGTGGTCTCTCCATCCTAGAATGGTGAAAAAGATCTTTTGTCGTTGGGGTCAGCCTTGCTGCGACCTTTTTGCATCACCCCTGAATACAAGTGCAGCAACTACTTTGCCCTCATCGCCCCCTGAGGAGGAGTCCCCAAAAGACACACACTTGCACGATTGGCCCTTCAGACTCCTGTATGCCTTTTACCCCTTCCAATTAATTCTTCAATTTCTAAATAAAGCAATTAGGTTGAAGAGGAAGGTAATCTTCATTGCTCCCTTCTGGCCTCGACAGGCCTTTTCTGACTCTGACCATGGACTCTGGACCCAGATCCAGATTATCCCATCCAGAGAGATTAGTTCACCCAAACCTTCAAAACCTGAAGCTCACAGCTTTGCTTTTCCAGTTGCTTTGATTGCCAGGCATAATAAACTTACTTACCCAGTTCATAGGATTCTATTTGCCTTCCACAAGCCTTCTACCAGAAAACTGTACAATAGTAAATAGAAGAGATTTCCTTCTGGTCTTGTGATAGTAACATCAATCCTTTCTCTGCTCCTATCTTAGTCTTAGAATTTTTAGCTTTGCTATTTGAAGCAGGGGCCTCTTTCTCTACCATTAGGGTTCAGCTAGTAGCTATCTCAAATTTTCTTAATATGTTCCTTAATTTCTCTTAGTCTTTGCAAAGCATTTTTAAAAGGGACCTTAATGTTAAAACCCCCATATAAGGATCCATTTACACCTTGGGATTTAAAACTTGATGTTACAGAAATAGTTAATTCTGCCTTTGAGCCTGCTGCTGACTGCGACTTGAAATTCCTGTCTTTGAAAACTATACTACTGGTAGTGATAACTTCTGCCAGCTGGATTTCTGAAATTCAAGCTTCATCTTGAAAACCACCTTATTTGATATTTCACAAAGACAGGGTTTCACTGAGAACAACCCCTTCCTTTTTGATAAAAGAATATCGATCATTATCAGAAAAGAATATCAGTCAGGCAATCAATTTACCAGTATTTTTTTTCCAATTTCTCAACCAGTGGGTAGTACTGTTTCCATTTACTAGATGTTCATTGACAATTATGCTTTTGTCTTCATAGAACAAAAGACATAAGGAAGTCTGACCAGCTGTTTGTTTCCTTTTCAAGTACTAAAATGGGCAAGCTAGTTGCCAAAGTCACTTTATCTAGATGGCTTAAAGATTGTATTTCCTGTATATACAACAAGAGGAAAGTTGAATTACCTGGGCCTGTTAAGGCACACAGAGCAGTCGCTATTTCAGCAGTGTTCCAGTCTAACACTTCCATGGATGAGATTTGTGCAACAGCAACATGGCCTACCCCCTTTATTACTCATTACAAATTGGATTGGGTCTCTAGGAAAACAGCATCATTTGGTTCTGTGGTGCTCAGGAATATCCTTCCATGACTCCTTCCAAGAGCTAAGGTGGCTGGGGACTCTGACCTACATGTCAAGGATTAAATGGATTGGCAAAATCAGATAAAGAAGTTATGTACTTACCGTAATGTTCCATCTGTGCTGTCCATCTTCATTTATCCTTGACTCCCCATTCTCCATCCCCCTTCCTTTCGGACTTCTTGGTGGAATGATTTATGGTCCTATTTATAAATTGTTTTGCCTGTGATGCCAGATATGGTCTCCATGAATATGTCATTAGGATTATACTTTGTCTTTTTCTGTCTGCAAACTCGATCTGAGGTAAATGGAAGAGGAGCATTCTGGGTACCATTTAAGCTCGAGAGTGTTTGATTATCATGGTCTGTAGTAACGGCTGAGTCAGTTCCGAGATTCGGAACAGAATCCACAGGTCAAGGATAAATGAAGATGGACAACACAGATGGAGCATTATGGTAAGTACATAACTTCTTTTTTTTCCTGTCTGAAAAATTAACGTTTGCTAGGAAGCAAAGCGATTTGGATTGTCTTTCCATATTCGAAGAGAGTTCTTATGTTGGTGCTTATGTAAACTCTGCAAGGAAAAATTCGTATTTTGACTAAAATGTATTCAAATTTTAAATTTTGGGCATTTGGGACATGATATTGTGCTTGTGGGGAACTGTCAGTGGTTTACTTGCAAAAAGTATGTAACTACAAGGTTACCCTAAGGATCTTGCACTCAAGCTCTCGAACATTAGTATTTATTCTACAAAATAAGAATGGAGTACTTTCATCCAAGAAGAATGGACTTCATCAGAACTAGTAACAAAATTCTTTCAGTTCCTTTTAAAGGCATAATACCAGTACCGAATAATAATGCAAACGTTTATTCATATTTAAACATTAAACTATATATTTAAAAGCAAAAAAAAAGAGAAAAAAACTTGTATTTGCAAAATGTGTAAGGCTTGTAAAACTTTTTGAGAATACAGGTTTTTTTAACTATCTTTAATTTCAGTGTTGACAAAATGTCTTGTATGAGCTGTCAGTTTGTCAACTTTAAGTTTCACCACACTATAAAGAGAGAGAGAGAATAATTTAACCCTGATGGGTTGCTAGCATCTAGGTCACTTGCCATGCTAGTTCACACACTTAGACATGTTCCCAGGGTCCACCCCTGGAGTCATTGGAACTTCAAGAACATAGTGTGGCAATTTGTGGTGCGTCTCTGCAATGCATTGGTCTCCTTTTTGTGGCATTGTCGTAAGAGTTTTTGTATGTTTTTTAAGAAAAAATCGTCCGTCTTTCCTACTTAAAATGCATGGCATATGTTACAAGTTGCAAGATGGACACCATTATTACCACATTTTAATGATTAAACATTTGTAACCCTTTAAACTAATTATGTAGTACTGGTAGTGCACCTTTAAGACTTTGCTCATGTGACTTGTACTCCTTTAAAAGGGTCTAATTGAATTACATTAGTTCTGATGAAGTCCATTTATCTTGGACCAAGGTACTTAACTCTTGTACTCTGCGGAATAAATATTACTGTGTGTGGATCCTTTCTGTAACCTTGTGGTTAGTGGATGTTCTTCATCTCACATTGCTGCAGTCCTTACACTTGGGTAGTCCGCTGTCCTCGGTCGGCCCGAATATCAAAGTATTAGGCTGACGTCGGTCAAGGCGCATAAGACTGACATCAGGACGTCAGGGTATATATGCGCATGACCGACGTCATATCCTCAGTCTTTTTTGCCGCATGGTCCGATGCAGACGCAGCGTTGCAAGTGCCGTTCGGCGTTCTGAAATTTTTCGAATTCGGAGTTTCAGACCGAGTCAAAGTTGGCTACGTACCCCGTTGGGGAATATTTTAGTTTTTTCTTGCCTCAGTGGTTTACCGGATGTCAGAAAAAGTGAATAACTGTATTTCTTGTGGGAAACAGATACCGCATAGAGATTATCATACTTTGTGTATTCCTTGTTTAGGGCCTGAGCACGACGTTGTTGGGTGTCGCTTTTGTGCTAGATTTAATAAGCGCACTATTAAGAGAAGATTAGATTGTGCCAGGTTAGTCTTCGGGAAGCGGTGCAATTATAATATGCCGTCGGATGCTCCGGCGTCCGCTTCTTCGAAGAAGCGCAAGGATAAAGCAGCTAAGCCCAGGCAAGACGAGTCGTCCGTACCGGACGCCGGTTCTTTAGAGGTGTCGGTGGAGCCGGTGGTTCCGCCGGAGGTTTCTCTGGAGTCCCAGGGGGAAACCTTGTTATTGCAGGATGTGGCCTCTCAGGAGGCAGGTCAGGCTGAAGGGGCTTCTCAGGTTACTGTACTCCCCTCCCTTCCTAGGGTGGTTAGGCCTTCTCCTTCTGTTTCCAAGGCTTCTCCCAGAGGCAGGCCAGGTTTAGCTTCAGTTGGTGTCACTCCTAGTTCTTCAGGATCTGTGCCCAAGAAGCATATGCTTAAAATGGCAGAAGATTTGATTACTTTGATTAGAGGTTCTTTGCCCCCTCCGGATAAGAGGCCTAGGGTGGAACCTGAGTTGGGGACTTTTGAGCAGGCTTCAGATGTTTCAGAGTCTTCGGCTGAAGACTTGCAGGAGTATTCTCCTTATTCTGATTCTGATGTGGATGATTCTACTCCTTCTGCTTCTCCTCCTGAGGATTTTTCTTTTTCAGAGACTCTTCATTCCATGAGGGAGCATTTTAAGTGGGAAGGTCAGGACTTCTCTGACTCCAGGAAAAGGCTTAGGGAATTTTTGTTTTTACCCCAGCATAGGCCTTTGGCTATACCTCCTGTTCTGGATGTTGTGGAGGATGTGTTTGCAGAGGCTTCTCTTAATCCTGATTCTTTGCCTCTTGCTCCTGTTAAACCGGATAGGTATTATAGGGTGCCTGAAGCTCATAAGTATCTTTTTAAGAGTCCTAGGGCGGACCCAGAAACTGTTAGTCAGGGGCCTAAGGGTGTTAAGGCTTCTGTTGTTAAAAATCCGGTTCCTCCAGATAAAGAGGCCAGGGCTTTGGATAGATGGGGAAAGAAAGTCTATACTTCTTCCTCCCTAGCTATGAGGGCTTTGAATTGCCAGTTTCACATGCTGAAATACCAAAACTATCTACTTTCTCAATTGAAGTCTAAGGTAGATGCTCTGGCGGAAGGTATTGAGTGTAAAGAGTTACAAGATTTGGTACATGTCTCTGAACAAGTGGGTAAGCATTCTTTGCAATGTGGTTTTGATGCTGTACAGGCCTCGTCTAGGGTGGCTGCCACTGGGTCAGTTCTTCGCAGGCACGCCTGGCTGAGGGATCAGATTTTATCTGACCATGTTAAGACAAGGATTTTAGATGCTCCTTTACAGTCTGATGTGTTGTTTGGTTCACCTGTTGAGGCAGTCTTAAAGAAAATGGAAGACAAGGCTAAGTCTATGCAGACTGTTAAAGATTTTTTGCAGGTTCAGCCTCCGAAGTTTAGTAGGAATTGGCCTACCAAGGGGTGGACGTATCCTTCTTATGATTCCCAGTCTAGGGGTAGGTCTAGACGGGGTAGGGGCAGAGCTCAGGGCTCTTTCAGGCCTAGAACAGGGAGTTCACCTGCACAGTCTTCGGGTGAGGGCAGGGGTCAGTCCTTTCGTAAACAGACCCAATGACCTACCTTTTCAGCTGCCAGAGCCTTCTCGTCTGGCAGCACCTTTGGGAGGAAGGGTGGCACTTTTCAAGGAAAATTGGAGTTTAATTACCCAAGACAGATGGGTATTGGATTTCCATACCTTGCCTCCTTTCAAAGGCATGCCAGACGTTCCTCCTCAGCAAAGAATAGAGGCTCACAAACAGATTTCTCTGCTGCTCCAAATAGGCGCCATACAACCGGTCCCTCTGTCAGAAGTGGGCCTAGGATTTTATTCTCGCCTGTTCCTAGTACCAAAGAAGGGGAACACGTGGAGACCAATTTTGGATTTATCTATCCTCAACACTTATCTGGACATTCCCAAGTTCAAAATGTTGACGTTACAACAGCTTTTACCTCTACTGGGCAAAGATCACTGGATGGTGACTCTGGATCTCAAGGAGGCTTACCTTCATGTTCCCATCAGGCTATGTTGCAGGAAGTATCTACGTTTTCGGGCTGGGACTTCTCATTATCAGTTCTCTGCATTGCCCTTTGTCTTATCTACTGCGCCCAGAGTGTTCACGAAGGTTCTGGCTCCAGTGATAGCTTTCTTCAGGCTAAGAGGAATACAGATCTATCCTTATTTGGACGATTGCCTGATTCTGGCTCAAGGAAAGGACGAACTTCTTCATCATCTACACTATGTGATAGCGGTGCTAAGATGCCTGGGGTATTCTGTGAACGAAATAAAGTCCAGTCTAGTACCCTCTCAGGACATGTGCTTTCTGGGTGTGAGACTGAATACAGCATCGCAGATGGCCTTTTTGACCCCGGACAAACAAAAGAATCTTTCTCTTTACTTCCATCAATTGTCTCATCAGTCCAGGCTGACTGCAAGGACAGTCCTTCAAGCCTTGGGGTTCATGGCATCTTGTATTCTGGTGCTTCCCAATGCCAAACTGCATATGAGGAAGTTACAATGGTATCTCAAAAATGTATGGACACAGCACTGCCAAGATTTGGACACTGTCATTCAGATAATACCTTGCATTCAAAAGGAATTTTTGTGGTGGGCTCAGGAATGTCACCTAAACAAGGGACTCTCTGTGACCCGGCCAGAGGCGAGTCAGATTCTAACGACAGATGCCTCAGACAGAGCTTGGGGAGCTCATCTAAATGGAAAGTGGATACAAGACACGTGGCCTGCCAGACTTCTACATCTACATATCAATTTGAAGGAGATGTTAGCAGTCCAATTTGCATTAATAGCTTTCAAGGATTTACTTCTTCCAGGGCAGGTGTTGATTCTAACAGACAACACAACTGTCATGTGGTACATCAACAAGCAAGGGGGAACACATTCTTATCCTCTGTGCAGACAAGCAATGATTTTGTGGGAGACTGCTCTCAGTTTACAGCTAAATCTTCAGGCAAGGTTTCTGCCGGGAGCACAGAACTCCTTAGCAGACGTATTGAGCAGACAAATAATGGATCCCCACGAGTGGAAATTGGATCCTCATGTTTTTCAGAAATTGACAGTGTCATGGGGAACTCCAGACATAGATCTGTTCGCTTCTCCACTAAACTACCAGCTGCCAAAGTTTTGCACAAAAAGTTTTCATCCCACAGCCTGGAAAGTGGATGCTCTCTCATTCAATTGGAGCAATCTTCATGTGTATGCCTTTCCACCTCTGCCTCTCCTCCCAAAGGTACTTCTGAAGGTCAGACAGGACAAGCCAAAGACGATTTTAATAGCTCCAGATTGGCCTCGACAGCACTGGTACCCACTACTGAGAAGTCTGGTACAGGAGCCTCCATGGCCTTTACCTTCGATTCCACACCTGCTGTCTCAGGAGAACAGTCATTTACTCAATGTCAAACTTCACTCTCTTCACCTGACAGCCTGGCATATTCTGTTTTAAACCCTGGAGGGTCTCAGCTTCCACAGCAAGTTTTGAATGTTATTTTGGAGGCCAGGAGGCCTAGTACAAGGAAAGTGTACGCAGATAAATGGAAGAGATTTTTATTTTAGAGTGCAGCAAAAGCATTTGATGTTTCTAAGCCTAATTTAAGTGTGGCTCTTCAATATCTTACTGAGTTACTGGACAAAGGTTTGTCCTTCTCTTCTATTAAGATTCATGCTGCAGCAATTTCTGCTTACTATGACTGTGACCCACCATTGTTTTCTCATCCTTTGTTTAAGCAATTCCTTAGAGGGGCAAAGAATATAAGACCCCCACGGAGAGCTCCTACTCCTGCTTGGGATCTCAATTTTGTGTTGGAGAAACTCACTCTACAACCTTTTGAGCCTGCAGCTACTGCTGAGTTGAAATATTTATCATGGAAGACTGCTTTTTTGTTGGCCATTACCTCTGCGAGAAGGGTTTCTGAATTACAGGCCCTTATGGCAGTTGAGCCTTTCTTAATTTTCCATAAGGATAGGGTATCTTTGCGTACTAATCCTTCCTTTATGCCTAAAGTGGTTTCTAGTGTGGCTTTAAACCAAACTATTCATTTGCCTACCTTTTATGCGAACCCCAAAATAAAGGGGAAAAGATTTTGCACACTTTGGATATACACAGGCAGTTGCGATATTATTTGAGCAGAACTAAAGGGTTCAGGCAGTCTCAGCAGTTATTTGTTTCTTTTGCTTTGAGTTCTCAGGGCAAGCCTGTGTCAAAACAAACTATTTCTAAATGGATTGGGTTGTGTATTGCTTTCTGTTATTCCCATCATGGTAAGGAGATTCCAGCTGGGATTAGGCCTCATTCCACTAGGGCTACTGCCACTTCTACAGCCTTTCTAAGGGGGGTAGCAACTAAAGATATTTTGGAGGCTGCTACTTGGAGTTCAGTGCATACTTTCTCTAAGCATTATCACCTTCCACTTTACTCTAAATCGAGGGCTGGTTTTGCCACTGCAATTTTACAGGGCATTTTGGCAGCTCCTACTGCTTTATAGTTTTGCCATCCTCCCTTTTCTCTGCTTTGGGATTCTACCCAAGTGTAAGGACTGCAGCAATGTGAGATGAAGAACATAGTACAGTTTTGTACCTACCATAAATGTAGATGTTCGAAGATCCACATTGCTGCAGTCCAATTTACCCTCCCTCCTTCCCCTCTGTAGTTAGAGGCGGTTGTGTGGTGTGGGTTGTACATATTATAAATTATGTATATATTGTACATATAGTTAGTACACAGGTGTTTGGTTGTTTTTGGTTGTCTTTTGGTTTTGACCTTTCTGTTTAGGGTCTTCTGACATCTGAGGCAAGAAAAGACTGAGGATATGACGTCGGTCATGTGCATATATACCCTGACGTCCTGATGTCAGTCTTATGCGCCTTGACCGACGTCAGCCTAATACTTTGATATTCGGGCCGACCGAGGACAGCGGACTACCCAAGTGTAAGGACTGCAGCAATGTGGATCTTCGAACATCTACATTTATGGTAGGTACAAAACTGTACTTTTATTTACCCATAAACCAGTCAATTATCATAATTCTCACCTCTACAGCAGTCTTCAGAATGTTCTGGCTCCTTCTCACACCTACACTCTGACTGCTGATTGGCAAGTCTCTTGGTGAGAAATCAGCAGTCAGGTGCAAACAAGTTCAGTACTTTCTTGCCATCTCAAGAGAAACCAACTCTGAGGGCTTCACAGGAGCAGCAGATGGCTGCATGCTTCATCTCTTGCAGGTTAATGACCATAAGTTAACCCTTCCACATAGAAAATATTGCCTTTTTAAATATTTATGTATTTTATTTTTTGAAGAAGACCATATTTATGTAATAAGTTTCTTGTCAGAAACTGTTTTTTTTAAATGGGGCTTATTACTAAATATCAGGGTTGTTCTTAAAAAGTACTTTATAGATATTTTAATTGAAGCGCAAGGATTTAAAGATTGGTGCTTTTGTACACTTCATGGCAACTTGCCTTTGTTATTTTACTGCTTGCAACATTTTGCTTGAAGGGTGCTATATTTTACAGCTAGAATTGTATTTTGTTTGGTGCTTGTGTAAACTTTGACAGCTTACCTTCATTTCTTGTTTTCTCTAAGTGCACCTTCTGTGAAAGGGACTTAAAAGTTTTCATAGTATTTTTTGTACTGCTTGCGCTTTCAATTTTGAATTTTGAGGGACTGTGTGTGGAAGTGGCAAAGCGTGTGCTGCTTGAGAAAATCTTTCTGACAACTTACCTTCTAACTGACTCTACCCAGTAGTGCTTGCCTGCAGCCAGTCTTCCTCCGTTACAACTTTGGATTTTTACACCAGTCCTGCTGTTTCTTCTGCTGCTGTACCTAAAAAAACAAAAACAACTGAGCAGGAGCCTTGACTACACCATGAGGTCAAGAGTGCCTCAGTCACTGGTGAGTGACTCTGCAGTGGATATTTGTTGTTCCTTGGACCACTTGCTGGTTTCTTCAGGTTCGTCTGGTGTGGTTCCTTCATCACCATGGACTAGGGATTAGCGATGACCTCTGCAGCTGTTCAATGTCCAGTCTGGGCATGGAACAATCATCTTTTAGTCTGGGAGTTTTTTTGAGAAGTTCTTCTCGGAGGGGCTTCTGAAAGAGACCTTTTGACCAGGATGAAGTGTCATCTCTGTATCTTATCAGAGATGTCCCTAGAAATGAGAAACAAAATATTGGACATTGCTCATCCAAAGACATTTTGTCTGCTCATAAGGATGATTTTCTTACCTTAGCCAGGAGTTTTATTTCAGGCTTTCCATCCTGGAGAGTAAAAATCTATGCCAGAAGACTAGGTCCATATATTTCTAAGAAAGATATTTTGAAGGATTCTGACATAGACAGAGACATGGCTTTTTCTTTGTCTGATCCTCAAGCCTAAGACTCTGATTCAGAGGAAACTTTGTCCTCTCCAAATCCATTAAAATTAAACAAATCCAATAAAATTAAAGTTTTCCTTTTTTAAGACTAGTCCCAGAATGACTGATTTATTTTTTATGGGAACAAGTAGCTTTTCCCCCTAAACTGGGGAGATAATATATTCTGCAAGTAGATTTGCATCATGATGCACCCATTCCTCCTATTATGCCAGCCTTGTAGGATGTGAGAAATGCTGCCTTCAATACCCCCGATCCTCCACCTTGATTCTCCAAAAAATAGCCCTTATTAATACCAGCCTTCCCTCTGCAGACAAGAATGTAGGGCATTGGATAGATTTCATGAGAAAAGTTCCTCCTTTAAGTTTATTCTGTCATGTTGACAGTTTTGGGGATTATTCTGACACTCTTCTTTCAGAGGATAGGTCCTGTCTGAATGCTATAATTTCTAATCTATCTCGAGTGTCTAAACATGCTTTGAAGAGTATGTGTGCTTGTGCAAATACTGTGTCTAGGATCACTACAACTGACACTGTTTTGAGAAGATATACTTGGGTATGTTCTCAATGTTTTCTGAAGAACTGATAAAATTTGAGAAGATAAACTACTTTAGACAAGGTTTTATTTGGCCATGCTGCTAATACTTGGGTTCTCAGTTTGATGACTGAATTTAATTCAGGGAATTACTAAGATTTTTGAAGCCCCACATTATAAATCTTAAATACCTCTCCTTTTTAAAAAATAATATTCAGTCCTTGTAATCTTCTGGCAAACGGGACAAAAAAGAGATGGCAGGAGCAGAACAGTTAAAAAAACGAAAAAGAGGGATCCTTTCAGAAAATGGGACACACTACACCTTCAGAATGACTATGTTAACATTCCCCCTCCTCTCTTGCCCCATAGAGCAGCTGTCAATCTTTCCCTTTGGCAACAGATTTTTTCAGATGCTTTGGTACTAATACTGGTTCCAGAGGGTTATACATGGCACTGATTACATATACTTCCTTTCAGGGGAATTCCTCCCTACCCACCAAATAGATTTTTTTTCTTCTGGTTCATCAACACATGCTTTTACCATAGGAGTCATACTACTGGTACCTTTACACCAAAGGAAGAAAGCTGGAGACCAGTTCTACTGCTTTCCTTCCTGAACCGGTTTGTGAAAAAAAATTAAAAATCCAAATGCTGACCCTTCAAATTCTGTTACTAGTATGTCATTCTTTTTCTGCGTTTTATGGTAACATTGACCTAAAAGATGCTTATCTTCAGATTCCCATAGCAGCAGGCTTCAGAAAATCTCGGACTCTGTGTTTGTGACATTGTTAATTTTCTCTCTTTGCATTATCCTTTGTGTTGGTTGCAGCTGCTAGGGTATTTGTAAAGTATCTATTTCTAGGGGCAAGCTTATTGCAGACTGCAAAGGATTCACATTTTTCCTTATTTAGACAACTTGCTGATCTTTGCAGAATTTTTTGCCAGGCACCAGGAGTCTTTAACATGTGTTTCTTTACTCCATAACAGTCTGGGCTTCTAGATAAATGCGGAAAATTCCTGTTTGACTCAATCACACAGAATTGTGCTTTTAGACTACTTCTAGATACTTCTCTTTAAAGGCATTCCTAATACAGGAAAAGGTGAATTTGTTTATGGAAACTTTCCTGATCTTCACCAATCAGTATGAGACTTCAGATGGAGAATCTTGTAGTTTTAAGGTTCATGGCTTCTATATTCTTATAATTCCAATTGACAGTTTACATGAGAAAAAAATCAATACTAAAGGAAAAAAATGTGAACCCAACATTTTCATCCTGTGATATTTTCAGATTACAGTTTTGGGTATTATCAAGAAAGAACTGCAATGATGGAGGCAATAAGATGACTCAGTTTTTGCTGTCTGAGTAATTTCTAGTAGAGTAAAGATGTGAGCCATATAGAACAGTTCAGAGAGACGAAAGCACATGTTAGCTGTGTTTCATGCTCTAGAATCTCTTTATACCCCTTGGTCCTTGAGACCGCTACTGGTAATTGCAGACATACCACAGTGATGTGGTACATAAACAGGGAAGCACCAAGTCTTTACTTCCCTGTGCAGGCTGCCTATGGTGGCTTGGGAGTTAGCTGTACAGCACTGTATAATCCTTGAAGTCTCTTTCGTACAGTCAGAGCAAAATATAGGGCAGACAAGCTGAGTAGGCCTAGAACATAACTTCAGAAATGGAAATTGAATATGGGGGTCTTCCAGGATTGGATCCAGTTGTGGGGAAGACGTCAAATAGATCTGTTTGCCTCCTTTCAGAAAGACAAGCAAATTCCTTATCAGGACTTGCAGGCAGACCTGGAAAATGAATGCATTTTCATTTCTATGGTCTAGAATATTTTTCTTTTAATTTTCACCCTTTCCTCTGCTATCCAGGGTAATTCTGAAGATTCAGAAAGAGACTACAAAAATTATTGTGGTGATTTCTTTCTGACCAGGCAACACTGGCTCTCCCTTTCTATGGAATTGGCCAGGGGGCAGTTAACCACAAGCTTCCTCACAAATTGAATCTACTCAGACAAGGCAGGGGGAGTTTGATGCACCTCAGTCTCAAACAACTTCATCTGACTGCCTGGATGATTCAGTTCTAATACATTTTAGGCACCTTTTTCATGACTGTGTGGAGCAGGTACTAAAAGAAGCAAGAAATTCTGCTACTAGGAAATTAAAAAGTTATTTACTCACCATAATGTACCATCTGTTCATCCATTTTCATTCTTCCTCAACTGATGAGTTCGGATCGGAGACTCTGATCTGACTTGGCCACTTCTACCAGATCATCGGATCATGGAATTCCCTTTACCCATGATTACCCATGATGTCCTGCCATCCTAATGTACCTCAGATAGAATTTGCCACCCCAGATATAAAAGGACAACCAGTAATAAAAATACAAGAGGCAGAACAGAAAAAGGGAAGCTGGAGCTTAAACAAGGAACAGAGGCCCCTATACAACTCTTAGATGTCCTTTCATTTCACTGTTGCAGTGTTCGTTAGATTAGGGATCCCCTGCCAAGGGTGTCCCAATGTCCAGCCAGTATAGCAAAGTCTTTAGGTTGCTTTAAGGTACTCTGCACATCATATGTATGCTTCTTGTGTAGCATAGAGCATAAAAGTGAAATCCGGACGTACCATCCTCAGAACTGTCATTACCAGAGAAAACCTCTCCACAATCTCTAAAGCAATAAGGAAACGTCCGAAGACCCCTCAAAAAATGCTCGAGAGCTAGGAATCGGCATCTGATAACCAGTGGTGGCAAACAAGATCTGAGGTATGTTAGGTTGATGGGATGTTATGGGTAAAGGGAGGAGCTCAAGAGTTCTAGGAGCCAATGATCTTGTATAAGCAGCTGAGTCGGATTCAGCATTACATACTGGACTGGATTCGTTTTCCAGTTCCAGGACTGTCTTTGATAGGGCCATTCTCAAGGAATTACCCTTATCTTTCCTCCTCCCTGGTTGGATAAGCTTCTGTAATTAACCTAAATAGCCAAAGGCTACTGCTTTGTTGAGAAAGATGAACATAGTACAGTTATGTGAGTTAAACTTAACTAACCATAGATGTTCAAATTCCTTACTGTTGCAGTAGCCACACATCCCCTTCTATAGTTTGTTGGGATAAAAATTTATATCTTTTGGAGGGTTTCAGGGTGAGAAAAATTTGTCTTGTGTGGGCAAAAAATTCCTGAATTTGTCTATAATTTGACAGATGATTTCCCTGCAATGGGCTTAGCCAGTCAGCAGTCAAAGTGCAAGTGTGGGAGAGAACCAATGCTTTTTGAAGACCAGCTGATGGTGTTCTGGGTAGGATACAAGCCTAACAGCCAAAGGGTTAATAAAGCAGTTGGGAATTTTAGCATCTACAGATGTTCTTCATATTGATCACTGCTGCAGTAGCCTAAGCCATATGGATTGTATCCTGAAAGGATTTAACAGCTAGCCAACTTCCAAAGCTTCACAGCACATTCCTCGCACACAAACCATTAGTCACCTTGAATTGAGTTGACTAAAAACAGGCCTGAATGCCAAGCCCTTCAGAGCTTTCCTGCTGCAGAAGAGTACACTTTTGAGGATCAACTGTTTGTGCTGTTCCCTTGCTGGGCAGGTAAGTTCCCTACAACCGAAAAACCCTTACTATTTAAAAATAATCTTGACAATTTCCTTTTTAGGTTAGTTATTTTAAAGCTATGAGTTTGTGTTAGAGACTGTCATGAGACTGTATTGTACTTTTAAATGGGAGCACTCTTTCTTCCTGTCAGTTTAAAAAGTTGCTTAAAATATTTAAAGAGCATTTTTTTATGTGGAGAAATTGCATTGATTTTACTTTTGGGTGGCTGACAAAGGTTTTAAGTGTTTTTGCTGTGTTTTTATGTGAAAAAAAATTACTTTTAAAGACTTCAATTTTTTTACTGGCTTTGCTGCTTGCTTTCCGCAGGAAAGATGCACCATGTTCGACTTGACCGTGGTATAAACTAACTGTCCCGTGGTCTGTCCTTCAGCTCAAAAAGAAAAAGTTGAGCAAACAGCCTTTGCCATCACAGCAGGCTAGTAATTTGCATTAGCCACAGGTGGGTAACTATGCTGTGGTCATTAAATGCACTTCTGACCATTCATCTTTTACCCCAGATCCCACTGGTGTAGCATATACAGCCACTGCAGACCAGGGATTAGCCTCATCCTCTGCAGCAGTTTTGGTTCTGGCAGAGGGAACAAGAAGGCTTCTCTGTTTTGTCAGAATGTTCCCATCCCTGGAAGAGCTGCTGTTATCAATAACAGTATTGATCCCCTATTTCTTGTCAAAATGAAACCGAAAACTAAACATGTATCGGCTTAGATTTCCTTAGATAGGAGTGATTTACTGGGTCTGGCTCAGGGTTTAATTAAAGTTGTTGAGTCTTATAAAAATAGTACCTCTTTTCTTTAAATTCAAGATTCTGAATCTGGACAGTAAGAGGAAGGGACAGATACAGGGTTTTCTTCTGAGATTTCTGATCCATTCTCCAAGGAGAGCTCAGTTTGATTCTCCCTTGGGGGGGGGGGGGTAGCATTCAATGAGGCTATGTCCAGAATATCCCAGTGTTCTTAATGGGGGAATACTGAGATTTTTCAGGTTTTTAGTCCCTCAGAAAAGACTATGAGGGTAATTCAATAACGCCTACATGGAGCGATTCTCCATGTAGGAATAGTGGCGCAGCCCAAACAAGGAGTCAGGAGGCCGAGTGAGCCAGGAAACAAGGCTGGGGGCATGCATGAGCCTCCCAACACTGTCAGGGCACTGAGGTGACCGCATAATGCAAATCACCTCATTTGCTGGTGAAAACCATGAAAATGAGGTGAATTTGCAATCCAGGAAACAGGCAGGCATCCATGTTGAAGCCGTGTAGGCAGAAGAAATGTATGTGGTTAGTAACTGTGTACCAGAATGTAAAAATAAAAAAGGGGTCATGACAGCTCCAGTAAAAGCATGTATTAAGTGCAGTAGGCATGCCAGTGGCCAAAACTGTGGCCACTGGCAGTTAAAACTGATGCAATTAATGAGAATTTATTTTAACACATATGATAAGTTTAAGTGGTGTGCAGCACTGCACAAACATTAAACATTGTAAAACTAAAATTAAAATAGCAAAATGTTAAGTTGTCTATCTCGCCTTCATTCTTGCTGGATGGGTTCGGAGCCGACCTCGGCTCCGACTCGGCCACTCTAAAAGCTCGAGAGTTGGTTCCACCGGCTCGAGGCTCCCCTTATATCCCACAATGCTAGGCAGTATTACCCCAGATCTCGTTTGCCGCTACAGCTATCGAGGTGTGTTGCTTAACCGGCTCCAGGTTAGTGTACTAAACAGTTTAAAAAAATCTTAGAAAATTCCTTTTAAATTAGTTTTTTGATCAGTATCCCCTTACTTTAAAGGTTTTTATTCCCTTTCCTGTGTTTTCTCCCTCTCCTTACCACAAGAACTTATCTGTTCTTCTCTTAGGCCTTCGGGCCCACCTATCCCTCCTAGAGTGTGTGTGTTTTTTTGTAGGGACTTTAAAACTTTCTAAACTTGTTAGTTTAAATTAGTTTTATTTAGTCAACAGTGTAATCGGTGTGTTTGTGTTGGGTGTGATTGCACTTGTTTTTGACATGTCCAAGGATTCGAAGGTCTCAGGCTTCAAGAAGTGTGACTCGTGCTGTCAGAAAATGTCTCTGACAGACGGTCACACTTCTTGCGTGTACTGCCTGGGACCTTTACACCTGCAGGACTCTTGTGCTGTATGCCATGGCTTCAGCCCTAGAGTCCTGCAGGAAAGAAAGAACAAGCTCATTTTACGGGGCTTGCTAAAGCCTGAGGGTCCCCCGACTGTATCTTCGGGCAAACCTTCTAAGGCTTCTAGGTCTTCGACTCCAGCTACTGAGTCGGCACCTAAGACATCGAAGTCTACTACTACATCGGCTCCGGCTGGAGCCGATGAGACTCGAACTTCCACTTCTGTGGTTCCCTCTGCTCCGGCTGGAGCCGAGGTATTGGAAATGACTGAGTCGGCGCCGATCAGACTATCGGAACCGACCTCTAGGAAGAGGTCAAGGTCACTGTCCCTCGGCTCCATTCATTCGGCTCCAGCATCTCCCTTGCTGTCTGAACGGAGCCATAGATCGCACTCCTCTAGGTCTTCGAGGCTTTCTGACCATGACCTTCAGAAGGTAGTGAGTCGACTTCTTAAGTCCGAGGCACTGGCCCAAATGCTTCAGAGCCCGACTCATCAGTCGATGCTTAACCCTATCTCTCAAAATATTCCTCCTCCGACTCCTTTGAGCTCGGAGCCGGGGCGTTTCGGACCCGAGACTGTGGTAGCGTCGGAGCCGATACAATTGTCTTCGGCACCGTCGTCGGCTCCGATTTCTTCCTTGGAAGAATCTCGGTGCCGGACTTCCTTCGTCGGCTCCGAGGGGGTGAGTGGCATCGGACCCTTGTCCGACCCCGCTCTCCCTCTCGGTGTTTCGGCGCTGGTGAGTTCGGCTCCGACATCAGCCTCGGAGCCATCGCTGTCGGTGCCGAGGGAGGTTTTCAGCTTTTCAGAGCGGGGACCTCTGGCTCTGCCTGACGGGTGCATTCGAGGTCATGCGGAGTGTGTTGGAACCTGGTTCAACTCCACAGTCGGCTCCATCCGTCCCTCCCTCTTCGGTGCCTCAGGTTATGTCTGCTCACTCCCTCATCCCAGACCGCAGAGAGCCAGCTCCTCAAGAATCGATCTCATCCTCTTCCGAGGCCTCTCCTGAATTGGCAGGGGAGCCCCCTAGGAAGAGAAAGTGCAAGAGGAAGCACATAGACTCACCTGAGTCTGTCACCTCTGACACGGATTTAGAGGATTCCGAAGGTTCCCCCCGTTCCCCTTCTGAAGATGTCTCCTTTGCAGACATTCTAGAGATCCTGAAACAGAGGGGAAATTGGCCAACCCTTAACCCTTCGGAGGATGAATCTGTGTATCTTGAGGCGTTTGGCTCTCGCCCTTCCACCTCCTGGGTGTCCCCCCCCCTTTGACCCCCTCATGCAGGTGGTAGCTAAAAAGGCTTGGACGGCTCCTGACTTTGTGGACTCTACCCCCAGGAGACCTTCAAAGTTTATCACAGCACCAGCAGATAAGCAATTTCTGACTAAGGGAGTTTCTGTGGATGCTATGGTGGTAGCTGCCGCCACTAAGAAGGAGCTAGCTGATCCTTCGGTGCCTGTCCATCCTCCTAACAAGGAATCTAGGTCTATGGACAGGTACGGGAAGCGGATGTTTTCGTCAGCGACCTTTGCTTTGCGTTCGCTGAACTACCTCTGTCATTTCACTCGTCTTCAAAGAGACTTGATCAAGGAAGCGAGTGAGATGTTAAAGGATCCTACAGCTGCGGGTTTTCAGGATAAGATGAACACTCAGCTGGCTACCCTAAATTCTATAGCTAACTCCTCCATGTGCCTTCTTTCATATGCGGCTGATGGAGCGAGCAGAGCCGCAGGGACAGGTGTGGCCTTACGCCGGCATGCCTGGATGCAGTTGTGCAATTATGCAGACCCCTTTAAAACGTCTTTCACTAATTCCCCGTTTGATGGATCGTCCCTTTTTGGTCCGCAAGTGAAAGAAACCATGACAAGGTGCGAGACAGATGGCAAAACTCTTTCTGCCGTCGGAGTCCGTTTTTCTACTCCTTCTAGACCTTACCCCAAAGGCCAGAAAAGTGGAAATATGTGGTTCCGCAAACAATCTCAAGGGACTTTGCCTGACGCACAGAGTCGATTCCCCTCTAGAGGCAGAGGGGGGAACAATAATGGTAGATGTCGCCCTAGAGGCAAGGGGGGTCTGCAGAACCAGGGCAATCGAGAAACCTTTTCCGATAAGCCCTTCCAGCATCCCTGAGGTGTTGCCCGACTGTCCACCTTCGGAGGCAGTCGGGGGAAGATTATCACTGTACCCAGAAGCCTGGCGATCCCTAACTCAAGACAAGTGGGTACAGTCCATCATTTCCGAAGGCTATTCCATTCCGTTCTTTCGCATTCCAAATCAATCAAAAAAATCCCTTCCAGATGTTCCACCCGCTCAAAGGGATCAAGCAGCGTTGGAAATATCAAAGTTGCTTGCAAAAAGAGCCATTCAGCCAGTGCCAGCAGACCAGCAAGGATCCGGAATCTACTCCAAGTTCTTTTTGGTTCCAAAGAAAATGGGACTGGAGACTCATTTTGGATCTCAGTATCTTGAACAAGTCTGTCAAGAAAACAAGATTTCGGATGGTCATGCTACAATCCATCCTACCCCTATTGGGAAAAGAAAACTGGATGTGCTCTATAGACCTCCAGGATGCGTACTATCATATAAAAATGAACAGACGCTCCAGGAGATTCCTCCGCTTCAGGCTGGGAACCAGTCACTTCCAATTCAGAGCCCTGCCCTTTGGACTCACCACTGCCCCCCGGGTGTTTACCAAATGCATGGCAGTGGTAGCTTCTCACCTGAGACGTCAAGGATTCCAGGTGTTTCCATACTTAGACGACTGGCTCCTCACAGCTCCTACCAAGCATCTTCTTCTACTTGCCAGAGACTACACCTTTCGCATTTTTCAAAAGTTAGGTATCTCAATAAATTGCGAAAAGTCTGTTTTTTCGCCTTGTCGTGCTATTACCTTCATAGGCGCAAATCTAGACACAGTCAACATGTCTGCGAGACTCACAGACCAAAGAATAGCAGACATACACAAACTGGTCTCCCTTCTCTTCCACAGCAACAGAGTCAAAGTCAGATTAGTTCTAAAAGTACTGGGGATTATGGCGGCTGCTATCCCTCTACTTCTATTAGCCAGATTTCACATGAGAATCCTTCAATGGATGCTCTTCACACAATGGTCGTACCAACAACTTCCGATGTCCCACACCATTGTGATTACGCAAGCCTGCAAGAATCATCTTCTTTGGTGGATTTCTTCCCCCCAGCTCTTCCTAGGAAGACCCTTTGTCCCTCCCCCTCCGGTTGCTACTCTGACAACGGACGCCTCCCTGATCGGGTGGGGGGGGCATTATCAGGGCAGAACAGTCCAGGGCATATGGCAACCAGACGAACGCCACTTGCATATAAATGTTCTAGAGATGAGAGCAGTGCTTTTAGCGTTGCAAGCCCTTCAAGACTCTCTTCCCTTGGGAACGATAGCAATTCAGACGGACAACATGTCTGTAGTGTGGTATATCAACAAACAAGGCGGAACTAGGTCCTACCCCCTATGTCGAGAAGCACTCAGACTGTGGCAATGGGCGATTTCTTCTCAGCGTTTTCTGATAGCAACGCACATCCCCGGGAAGTCCAATCTTATCGCGGACAAGTTGAGCAGAGCTATCCTCATGCCTCACGAGTGGTCTCTGAAAGATTCTATCTTGGAGAAAATTTTTCTCAAGTGGGGTCAGCCTTGCTGCGACCTTTTTGCTACTCCCCAAAACAGCAAGTGCAAAGATTATTTCACCCTCTTCCCTTTACCAGGCCAGCCCAGCCCAGCAGAGACGCTCTAGTCCAAGTTTGGCCCCGGGGACTTCTGTATGCATTCCCTCCCTTCCCACTAATCTCTCAAGTGATACAGAAAGCTATCGCTCAGAAGGCCTCATTGATCCTCATTGCTCCTTACTGGCCTCGACAGGTTTGGTTCCCCTTTCTACATCAATTTCTGTTGGAGCAACCCTGGCATCTGGACCTAGTTCCAGATCTTTTGATCCATCAGTCGGGTCAGTTACATCGCTCCCTACCCTCTCTGAACCTCACTGCTTGGTTCCTCCAATTCCAACCTTAGCCAGGCTTCCTCAAATATCTCACTCTGTTCGAGATATTTTGATAGCTTCCCATAAATCTTCCACTCGGAAGATTTATCTTAGTAAGTGGAAACGTTTAGCCTATTGGGCTCAAGGAAGGGACATAGATCCTTTCACTGCTCCCATCCAAATAGTCCTTGATTTTCTAGCTGAACTTTTCCATGCAGGTTCATCTCCTTCTACTCTTAAAGTTCAATTGGCAGCTATATCTAACTTTCATGTGGGCATCTCAGATTCTGCCATCATGTCTCACAAGCTTTGCAAAGCTTTCTTGAAGGGAGTTTTTCTTCTTAAGCCTCCTATAAGAAATCCTCCTCCTTCTTGGGACCTTAATTTAGTTCTCACATCTTTGATTCTTCCCCCTTTTGAACCTGCAGCTTCCTGTTCAATGAAATTGCTATCCTGGAAGACTCTCTTTCTGATAGCCATTACTTCAGCTGGAAGGGTCTCAGAGCTTCATGCACTCAGCAGTCAACCACCGTATCTGTTGTTTCATAAGGATAGGGTATCCTTGCGGACCAATCCATCCTTTTTACCTAAAGTAGCCTCTGCGGCAAATCTAAATCAAAACATTGACCTCCCTGTGTTTTTTCCTAACTTTTCTAACAAATCTGAACAAAAATTGCATTGGCTAGATGTTCATCGTCAATTAAGGTATTATTTGGATAGGACCAAACAGATCAGAAAAACTGACCAGTTGTTTGTCTCTTATGCAGAAGGCAGAAAGGGCCTTTCAGTTTCGAAGGTATCACTCTCCAGATGGCTAACATACCTGATTTCCTTTATCTATGAAATTAGACACCAAAAGTTGCCTAACAAACCTAAGGCTCATTCGACTAGAGCTTTGGCTACTTCTCTAGCCTTCCAAGACAGGCTACCTATTGATACCATTTGTGCAGCAGCTACATGGGCTTCTCCTCACACTTTCATTTCTCATTATAAGTTGGATTTAGCTTCTAGACATAGAGCTAATTTTGGTTCCACTGTACTCAAGAGTCTGTTCCGATAGGCCACCCGGGACAAGGTGCTAGGGACGCGGTCCCATCCAGCAAGAATGAAGGCGAGATAGACAACTTAACATATAGAAGTTATGTTCTTACCATAACGTTCCATGTTAGTTGTCTTCTTCTCGCCTTCTTTCTTGCGTCCCACCCTCCTTCCCCCTAGCCTGGACAGACCTAGAGGAATTTGATTGTGACCTCTCTTTCTACCACCTCTATTGTATATGTGTATATGCTATACCATGCATATATTCCTTCATCAGGTTTCAGGTCACCTTCTTCCTTTCCTTTTATAGAGGTGTTTTTTTCCCATTTCCAGTAGTTCTGGATTTATTATTGGCTGGGCCTAGCTTACAAACGAGATCTGAGGTAATACCGCCTAGCACTGTGTGATATAAGGGGAGCCTCGAGCCGGTGGAACCAACTCTCGAGCTTTTAGAGTGGCCGAGTCGGAGCCGAGGTCAGCTCCGAACCCATCCAGCAAGAAAGAAGGCGAGATGAAGACAACTAACATGGAACGTTATGGTAAGAACATAACTTCTATATATGAGCTATAAAGCTATATTGACGTTCACCATTATACTGGCTAGTAGGCAGTGTCATACCATTGCAGGTTATAGTGGTTGGTAAGAACACAGACTCTGATGTAGTGCAGCAACTAGGGTATACGCAATTATATGTATGTAAATGAGCTGTTTACTGAATAGCAAAATGCGCCACCATGTCCACAGGTACCTAACCGTATAGGGGCTATAAAGTGGTAGTGTAAGCAGAAGAGGCAGTTGACATGAAAAGGGGGTGTGTGATGGTTCATCTAAGCACATTGGAGCTCAGCGGCTTCTGTTTGCACTCTGCTAAGCACAGCTAAGTAGGGGGAGTGAGGTGTCTGAGTCTGCTAAGCTGTGCTTAGCTGGTTAAAGAAGTGCTGAGTGTGTTCTTGTACAGGGGAGAGCCCTTTCTGCTCTGCAATTAAAAACTAGCTCCATGGGTTTGTGTGGAGCACAGCGGGGCTTAGAAGTGGAGGAAATTGAAAAAAAAAACAAAAATAAAAGGAAATAGCAGACAAAAGGCAATCAACTCTAAATGACTAAAAAGCCCTCTACTACTCACAGTGGGCCATTTAAACCCCTAAATAATGTAGCTGGCAAGTGGAATAGTCAGCGAATCATAAAGGCTGCATCTGCAGCACACCACTATAAGGTATGCAGACACCCTTCAATCTGATTTTCCCACGTACTCTGCAGCATTGGAGTACACACTTGGGAATTTTAACAGACAAAATAATAGGGGCTGCTGCTTTGCTACATCTCTACATGCTACAGGCTGAGCACAGTGATGAGGATGATGCTGACAATTGCCCAGACATAGGAGGAGAAGAGTGTTCAGACCCAGGGTAACGTTTCAGGGGCTACATGAGCTGGAGATAGTACAGCGCTACAGGGTGGACAGGGACATACTACAGCAACTCACTGAGCTCTGTCGCCCTCACCTCAGACCCAGAGCCAACAGAGAGGAACCCATCCTAGTGGAAACAAAGGTATATGTAGCCTTAACAATACTAGCTACAGGTACTTTCCAAAGACCTACTGGGGACATCATGAGGATTTCACAGGCATCCGCATCCAGGGTACTCCACCATTTCCTGGATGTCATGCTAACACATGCCAGTAAGCACATTTATTTCCCCAACACCCCTGAGGATAGGGCCACCAATGTGGGCCTTTTACACCTTGTAGCACACTACCCAGAGGTACTGGCTGCCATAGACACCACTCGTGCACATCAGAGCACCACCAGTGAGGAGGGTGGAGTCTACATCAACTGCAAGGGCTATCACTCCATCAACTGCCAGGTCATATACAATGCCCAGGGCATTATCATCAATGTGTGTGCTGGCAGCCCTGGCAGTTATCACAGCTCCCACATCTGGCATGCCTCACAGATGTACCAGGCATTTGCCAGAGGGGACATCCCGTATGGCCGTCTAGTGGAGGATGCTGGTTGCACACTGGAACCGTGGATGATGACATCCATCAGAAATGCACACACACTCACTGAAGAATGCCATAATGAGGCACATGCATAAACTAGGAACATCGTAGAGAGTGTGTTTTTCTGCTCAAGTCACTGTTCTGCTGCCTTGACATATTTGTTGGAGCCCTGCAGTACTTTCCAGCCAAAAGTGCACACATGTTCGTAGTGTCTGCCATGCTACACAATATGATCCTGCGGAAACAACTGCAGCAGAAACATCACAGGGAAGAGGACACAGTCCCCCACCATTGCAAAGGTCCATACAGGCACTGAGGAACTTGGAGAAGGAACCCCCTCAGCCTGTCCCTGTATGCAAATGTAGGTGCCCAGTATGCCCTGGCCTTGGCAAAGGGGCAATGCATAGCACATACACTGACACCCTAGGAACTCAGGAATTGACACCTCACTCAGACTTGCCACACACATCACACTACCTGTACCTTACCATGTATAGGCCATGTACTGCCTGCATTCAACTGTCAACCCTGAAGCACTGTCCTCTCAACTGCTGCTGGCAGAAGGCAAGTTAACAATAAATGAATGGGGTAGTAGACTGTAGTAGCATATGTATGGTATTGCTGCATGTATGCCTGGGAATGGTGTAGGTTTCCAGGATAGCAGCAGACAACAGACAGTTATGTGGGGCAACAGGAACTCTCACCCAAATACTGACTGACCTAAAATATGCAGTAGGCTCTAATCCAGCAAAATCCACTGCAGTATGTTAGGGACTTGCAAACAGTGGGGTCAAAGGGCAAATGCATGGATATCAATGTTGAGTCCCATATAGGTTCATAGGTTGGTACTGGGCTATCTGTCCCAAGGCATATATTAGCCCATCCACGTTGTGTGGTATTCACCGCCCCTTTAGTAGTTCCCTAGACCCTTGTACTAGCAGCTAGTACCCTTGGCCCCTATCTAGTAGTGCTGTTGGTGTGATCCCCAGTGTGAACTTTCTGTTACCCATCCACTCATCAAGGTTCCTCTTGAAGAGTGATAGGGATGGGGCTCTGTCTTATGTAGATTGGGACCTTGTTCCATAGTAAGGGAAGTCTCTGCGAAGGGAATCTAGCCCTCCAGTATGTTCTATTCATTGTTGTGTTGAGGTTTATATCCCTAGAGCGTGTAGCTCGAGTAGATTTGGTTTTGCTAAGATGAAGCATGTTCAACAATTCTGGGCTGGACATGGCTCTGTACGTTAGACAGAGATAGCCTCTGAGAAAGCGGTATGCAACAGAGAACAGTCTTAGCTTTTTCAATCATGCTGCATAGGTCAACTGTTTCAGGCCAGTAATCTCTTGGTAAGGTACCTCTGTGGTCTCTCCAGTTGCTGGAGATGTCTAGCCAGGTACATTCCAATTGGTGCATTGTACTCAGTAATGGGTCTGATGAGGGAAGAGTAGAGGGGCACCATTACATCCTTAGATCTTGATGCAAACCCTTTCGTGATCAGATGGGTCACATAGAATGATTTTCTAACCACTTTGGCAACGTGGTTATCAAAAGAAAGCTCTAATCCTCTTACAGCATGAAATCTTCACAAACCCATAAAGAAATGTAGGGCAAAGGCCCAAAAACAGGGACAAGTCGTAAGTATTGCACTTACAAACAGAAAGTTGATAGAATAACAGCTGTTGCAGTAGCATGAATTCTCTGAAGGTTAAGAAGTCTGAAACTCACCATTATTTGCCACACAACCACAATTTTATGAAAAATGGGTCCAAATTATGAGCTAAACATCTGTACAATATGTGATGATGTGTACACTTGAGAGGTATGACCCCCACCCCTCAACACACTGCGGTAACTGCAGTAACATTTATTTCTGTAAGGTGATAGCAGCAGGCCATACATTGCCAAGGCTGTCACAATCAACTTGATAACTTGTTCCATTTCTGCAATATGCAGGGGTCAATGTGATATGTATGTTTGTGGTCAATAGTGTCAGCAGTTAGACACCACTTACTGGTGGCTGTTGTGGCTTAGTGGTCTAAGTACAGTACTGTAGTTGTTAGGGTCCATGGTTTGAGATTGGCCTGGGCAACTATTTTGCATGTCAGCTATGCCAACTGTAGGAGGTTTACACACTGGCCAGAACTCAGTATTTGTTACTGCGGGAAAGCTGGACAATGGAGGAACAGGGGGCCACACATATGGGACAGTACACAGGTCTGAGTAATGTACATAGTGCCTACTACAACAGCAGGTTGTGACAACTCGGTAACTGTGTCAGCACTGACAACAAGTCAGTGGGCACGATACATACCCGTGGAATGAGAGGGTGTCACAGAATGTCCACATGTATGCCTCATATATCTGTTCTGAGTGTCATAACATTTCATGTGCCTGACAAACTAGTGGCAAAACAATAAAGGTTGATGTGAAAACAGCAATAACAGGCAATAGAGATGCAGGTGTCATACCCATAAGTAAATGCAAACCAATACAAAACCATTCTACCAACTGTATACATTTGGAAAAGCAATATTAAGAGTCTAACCCATGTCTGGGCCTGTGTCTGACTGTTATATATGGGCCTGTCCAGATGTCCATCTGTAAGAGTCAGAGCTATGGCCAACCTGTAGCCTTACAATAGCAGTGCAACACAAACCATCTGAGAACCACAGCAGATGTATGGTGCACAATGATGGACAACCTGCTAAACGGCTACAGTCAGAGGTATGAGGTCTGTAACCCTGTGTGTGATGTTATGACTTCTACCCCACTCACACCATAACTACAAATACATAACACCCGCAACTGTGGACAAAGGACGTGACTGCACTACAGAAGGACAAGGAGACACATTTAAGGGTAAGGGGGAGAACCACTGGACAGACAAACATTGAATGTGCACACTAGAACAATTTCTGCTGTAACATAGTTCCCTGCAGTGCATGGGGTCAGTAAACAAATGCCTGTCAGTGCTCCCTCTCATTACTCTGTACTAATCTCCCACTCACATACCAGGAAATCACAGTGCTATGTAGAATATACCACACATATTATGGAAAACTCTGCTTAGTCCAATGGACTCTGTACCCACACCAGGATATGACTCAGTTAATAGACAGCATACAGTCAGGAGACTCCTCACACAGTATATCACTGAGGTGCTGGACTGCTTACTCAGGTTCATCAGTCAATCAGCTTTAGCACACAAAAGTCTGAACTGGACTACAACTACCTCTGGAATGGAGTCAAAATCTTGCTATTAAAGGTCTTACTGGGCATGCTCCTATACTTAGAGAATTACAGCCCATGTATAAAAAATGTTAGTCTGTCAGGCTTTTTCACAAATTTTCCAGAAAACCACAATGTTATGACAAACGTAAACAAAATATGTGGCAAACATCAGGGCATTCTGCAGACATATGTAGAGGTCAGAGGTATGACCACCATGTGTACCACCCTGCAGGTTGCAGTCAATGTTTGGCAAGGTATGACTTGTGACAACAACTGAAGCAATACACAGAGGTCCAGAGAGTGTAGGATAACAAACAGTTCATAAAGTTGTCTGCTAATTGCATAGAGCAGTTATTGCATATCAGAAGCACCTTAATGTTATGACAAATAGCGTAAGCTAAGGTGATTTCAGACAAAGAAGGTGTCATAGTAGCACACCAAAGGAAGTCCTGTGTGTTGCACTTGCTGTGGGTATGGTATGTCCTGCCAACTGTCACATTACTACAAGACATGTCCCACAGTCCACATTTCATAAGGTGGCAACCACAATTTGTGTTGCCTATGTGTGTGCAATATGTAGACATGTGAAGGCCATGTGACCACCTGCTGCCTGCAGTGACCAACATGTATATATGCATGAATGTTAACTGGTACCACCCACATATGTAGGTACTGCTTAAGGCTGTGTCAACTGTAAGTATTGTGCAATCTGTCATTTAGCCACAAACTGTTAACACACTGCAGTTGCCCATACAGTTGGGTATGGAATGGTGCCAAGGTCCTGGCCTCATGCTGAATGCAGACAACAGTGTCAGCATACCATACAGCAAGGACATGAGCCCCAGTATTCCCCACATCAGCACCAGCTCCATAAACACACAGACTGTGATGACAGACCTGGGTAGTCAGGATGCCATCAATGTTGCAGTCAGGCAGCAAGTAGTGGCAATGGTCAGAAAATGCTTGTATGTGGCTCAGCACATAGGTAAAGGGACATAATCCAAATGGTGGCCAGTACCTCTGAATATCCTCAGTCACTACAACAATACATTAGCAGCATGGCCGGTCTGCTATACACCTTTGAAGACAGCTGCAGAAACTGTTAACACCCACAAAGGTCAGCCTCAACACCTGTTCCATACTGACAGCCTGTAATCAGTACTGCCCCACTGGTTACCAGTCAGGTTGTGCATAGGTGTCTGTGGCATGTCTAGATGGCAGTGTTGTGCTCAGCCCTCTAACAGCTGCCCCATATACGAGAGTATAACTGTGTGCATTACCAGCTCGAGAGGCCTGCATCGCATATGAGATAGCAAAACCACATGCTGGAGAGTCAGGTTTGGCTCCCAGAGGCTGCCCTGTCAGGACTACACTCCCCAAACATGTCAAACACACTACCATACATACCCTTATCAACTGCATCAAGGTTGAGTGAATGGGAAAAACATCATCTGTCCCTGCGGTTCAACTTGTGTCCATCAGTGCTTAGGAGCAATAGGTGCTGATCAATGATTCTGTTGAGGTTAAAGTAATGGCTAGGCTTGTAAGGGATCCAGGGCCAGTATGGGGATAAAGTAATGTTTAGCCTTGTAAGGAACACAGGGCCAGTACTCTAGTAACCTCCTTTATATCTATGAACCTGTGATCCTACAGAATACCCAGGTGACATGTATGAAGACTAGCTGGCTGTGTCAAGGGTATGCATGCAAGGTTACACTATCTGCCCCATTGTCCCTCAAACACTATTGCAAGCATACGGACCTAGGTAAATTTGCACATGTACAGCCATACCTTGGCGATGAAAAGGTCTCTGTATTTTCACTCTGCTTCGGTAATGGCAGCAGCTTCCCACGATGTACACACAGAGACCTGGAATAGAGAGAGAATAAGGTCTGTGAGACAACAGTCAGCAGTACTAACAGCAGTAAAGCATCATGGCACATTGTACCCATGACAATTGGCAGCAGACAGCACCTTACATGGCATAACCGTAGTACACTACACATTGGCATTATCTGTACTATATTCACCCTGTGCATCAGACGCACATTAGCATATCCCTGCATCGATAGTATGGTTAACTGGAATGTGGCACAGGTATAATCAGATACACAGGGTGTGGTGTGAGGTTGCCAAAGGCCTAGGCTGGGCCATATAGTTGACGTCATGTGTGTTTGTCTGGAGGGGTGATGTTCAGCTGGCGCATGGAGAGGAGCTGTGTGTGTCTGGTGGTGACTTGCATGTGATAGTGATGTGTGAGTGTGTGTTTACACGCAGTCAAGCTATGTGCTAGCCCTACATGAGGGTATGTTGGACAGCCGCAGACCGTACATGGCAGGATGTAAAGGCACAGTCTCCAGCCATGGACAGGGTAACTGGGCCTGCCAGGAGTGTCACTGGCACACCACCTTACCCGTAGCTGGATGAGGTGCTACTTCCTGATGGCGACTGCTGTCTTCTAGGTCCATTTCCCTCATGGGACTGGCCAGGACCACATGCTCATGTCCTGCTATGTTATGGTGTGGACAGCACCCTCCCTTTGGTAGTGCTGGTGGTATGCCACTATGGGAGTGGGAATGTGCACAGCCATGTGGCCTCTCAGCTGATGTCGCTGACCTACGTCCATGTGTCTGATGCCCTACTCCCACCACATGTTCAAGCACAAACGTTGCACAGTTAAGGACTGACAATGTCTCACCCCACCATCTATCCATGACATCAGCGAAATTACATACGGTATCACCAATGCCATGGAGGGTGTCACGCATGCCAGGAAATGTTGCATCCGTGACTCTGAGGGTCCATCTGGTGTGTACCGTTCACAACTTGCCTGTGCCTCCATGATGGACCGAAACATGCATCTGGTGACACATGCTGTGACACCTCTGACAGGGTCTGGGATGGGCAGCAGTACTCCGAGCACCCCTGTCAATCTTCCTGTGTAGGACCCTGCCAGCTCTCTGATTATGGCTAGTGTCTGCAGTCACAGATGCCATAGTCGCCACACTACCCTGTTCAATGCCACCACCCTCCGACTGTAAGATATCTGTAGCTGGTGGGGAATGGGTATGTGCAGGCATACTGACTGTGTGTGGGGATATTGGGCGTGGAAGTGGGATGTCAACCAATGGCACAGATGCAGCCCCCAACAACCCCACCTGTACCTCACTATCGCCACCATCATCATCAGAGTCTGATGAGACACTGACATCAGGTTCTGAGGGAGAGAGACCCCAACCCCCATGTTCACCTGTGAGGAGAAGACAACATAAGTACAGTACTTCCTGCATTATAATGTTTGCTGATACACACACACACCCACACACACACACACACACACACACACACGTGCGCGGTGCCACAAAGACATTATACAGATGACGGACCACCCCTGATGCCATGCACGAAGCACAATCAGACCACAACAGACGCAGTCTGGACAGGCCCTCAACAACATGCAATGCAGCTACTACTATACACCTGTGAGATACGTGAGAAGTGGGAGTATGATGGACCTTCACCTAACACACAGTGTACCCGTGTACACACTACTAATGTACTCCTGTATAGCACAGTGGCTACACCTACACAAACATACTTCCAAATATGTTATAGCTCCTGCAAATTGTCTCCTGTGTTGAACAATATGATGCACTGCAGTGAACCCCACCACAAGTGAACATGCACATATTGCAGTATGGCTAAGCTTAACAGTTGTGTGTATGGAAAACTGTCTACCCTTAACATGCCTAGGGTGTGGAGAGCCACAACATGGCAGTTCCACACTCACCGACTTCAGGTTATGTTCCCCAGCCACACCAGAGGGACCTGTGGAGTTGTGGGGGAGAGTTACTGTCAGCACACACATGTGGCAGTGGTACAGGATAATCTGTGCATTTATGAACATGTACACTACAAGCTGTGATACTACCCAGATTGCTGACATTCACAATATGTGTGCACGTGTGCATTATATCCCCACCCACAGATACAGATTGACCTGACATACACGTACAGCTATGCAAAGGCTGCCACTATGAATGCTACAGTATTAATGTGATGCCCACTGGGGCCTTATCTAGATGCTCCTCAGCTATGGAATCTGTGCCACCCACCTCTACGACATATGTAGTCATGAGTTCCTAGGAAGTGGTGGTTGAACCAAGGTTTGCAACGAACTCCTCAGTGGCTCAGAGTGGTACTTGAGTAGCAGGCCCTCCGCCTGTGCCAGCATGGTCCCTGGCCACAGCTGCAGCCTTTTGCCATGCATTGTGTATGAGGTCTGTGGCACTATGTCGGGCCTGTTTGTAGCTCCTGTCCCAGTGGCTCACATTGTTGACATTTGCTACCACCTCTGCCCACAGGGCAGTGCATTGCTGCTGGTTTTGTCGGTTCCTTCCCAACAGTACCCACTGATGGAGTCTGAGGGCATCAATGATTGCAGCGGTCTCCACTTCTGAGAACGGTGGGTTCCGTCTTCAGTACATCCAATCTGAAAGACATGACCAGGGGAACACATCACAGGACCGCATACACTGGCCACCATTATGTATAGACCTGCAAATCACCTTTTTTGCCAGCACTATCCACCGCTAACACCCACATCATACCCCTCACATCTATCAGCACATTCTATATGTAGGTATTAACAACATACTGGCATTACAGCATGCGTTGGCCCCCTGATCCTGATGTTTCACCCAATGAGGACCATTAGTGTACATAATTCAGTGTTCGTCATTCACATCACACACCACATGCAGCACCTGGGGACATCACAGAGGTTCCCACCAGAGAATAGCAGGCCATCAAACATCTACAGTACACCTGTAGGCTATAAGGCCAAACCTCTACCCAGTTTCATACATACTTCTCAGGATTGACCTCACTCTGGCATGCCAGGCAATCACAGACTCCACATTGCTGGGGCTGCTGCAAGAGTGCAATTCATGCTCCACTCTGTTAACACGCACACACACACACAACCTCCACCTATTGAGTGACCAGAACTGGCCTTGTTGGCAGCTTGGATGTGTGTCCCAGACGATCACCCTGTGGTGGAATAGGCGCCCTGTCCACATCAGGCAGAATAGCTACCTACACCTTTGCAGGTGTAACCTGGTCAACTGGATGCTTAACAGTACATACACCCTTGGGCTACCACCTGTGTCCCTTGGGCTACCACCTGTGTCCCTGTTGAACTGGGACAGCAGCTGCTGCCTTGCATACACATGGGCTAACATGTGGCCTAGGCATATGGCTGCTCGGAGCCTATAACCTAGTAACCTCAGATGGTACCAGGAATACCAGAAATGGCCTAATTGTTGTGACAGACTGTGTTGTCATGTGTCCACACACATCACTGCCATTGACTGCTGGGTATCCCCTATGGGCAACAATACAGTACCATTAAGAAGGTTTGTGGTCTGCACTGTTGTGGCAGGACAGGTAGCTTACATCATTCTAAGTTGTGAATTGCTGATTGAAGGCTCAATGTCTGTTATTCTAAAAAAATATTAGTTCTGGTTTAAGCACTTGGGCTCCAGTCCAGTTATTTTACATTAAGAAGGTTTGTGGTCTGCTTTCTTGTGGGAGGAGAGGCAAGATTCTGCCCTTCTGACCTGGGAATTTCTGGTTAAAGGCTTACTGTGCCTGCTTATTTGAACTGTTTTTCTGTTATTGTTGCGCCTTGTCTGCTGTAGCATAGACTAGATTCGGGCCTGCTGAATCTAGCTTTGTTTGCATAACTTGAGCACTAATCCAGGCCATCTTTTTTGGATAAGGTTCCCCTGCACCCTAGTGGCAGGAGTGTGTGGTTAGAACTTGTCTGATTGAAGACTTCTGGAACAGGGATCAGTTTTGAGTTTTTTACTGGTTAATTGGGTAATTTGTTTAAATCAGTTTGCTCGTTTGCTATTGTTATAAAAACATTGCACTTTATTCATCTACTTTTACCATAATTGTGATTCTTCCCACTTTATTACCTTATTTTGCTTGTGCTTCTTCTTAAAAGTACTCAATTGTAGTATTCTGCTGCAGTTATTACTGCTTGGTAGTAGCCTGATTAAATTGTAACTGTTATTCTAAGCCTTTTGGTTTAAGCACTTGGGCTTCAGACCAGTTGTTTTACATTAAGAAGGTTTGTGGACTGCATTGTTGTGGCAGGACAGGTAGCTTACATCCTTCTAAGTTGGGAATTGCTGACTGAAGGCTCAGTGTCTGTTAATCTAAAAGTGCATTAGTTCTGATTTAAGCACTTGGGCTTCTGGCCAGTTATTTTACATTAAGAAGGTTTGTGGTCTGCCCTATTGTGGGAGGAGAGGCTAGATTCTGCCTTTCTGAGCTGGGAATTTCTGGTTAAAGGCATATTGTGCCTGCTTATTTGAACTGTTTCTTTCTGAAATTTGTGCATCTTGTTTGCTGTAGTGCAGAAGTTAGTAGTTTGCCATTTTGGGCAAATTTCCATCTCTTTTCTTTCCCTGCTGTAAAAAACGCATTTGGTTGTTTTTTTGCACTTCTGTTCAGCTCAGCAAGTGCCTGCCAAGTGTCCTGCAGAGCTCTACAGCAACAGAGAGACAAAAGAGAGACTTTGGAGTGATTAAGTATCATTTTTGTGTATTTTCTTGCTGTCTTTAATTCTGCCTAAAACGCCAGTTTTTTAGCGTTTCTGTGATTTAAAAAGCTTGTTTCTGCTACATATTGTACTTATTTGCGGCCTGCATTTGAGCTAAGTTGTTGTAATAATCTGTTTAACTGTTGTAGGCTACACACTAAAGTGCGATAGCCATTTCAGTGCATTTAAAGTGTTTTTTTTATTGTATCTGCTTTATTTTCTGGAAAAAGAAACAAAAAAACAAAAAAAATATATACTTGTTTCCCACCTTTCTGAACTAGTATAGTCCAGTTTTCAGGTTATTGCTGAATTCAGGGCTGTGTTACAAGTTTTTGTGCTGCCCATACATTACTTGGATAGAATGAAGTTTCTCTGTTCACCTGTGAGAGAGGGGAGCTTTGAGCAGCCTATCTGTCCCTGGAGGAGTGGTTTCAGCCCAGAAGTTAGTAGTTTATTGGCCATTTTGGGCTAATTTCTCTCTTTCATTTCCCTACTATAAAAAGCACATTTGCGCTGTTTTACATGCCAGGCAGCACAGGTTAGCATGGGTTAAACTTTTCCCGGCTCCACGAAGTCTACTCTTCAATTTTTCCCTTGGAACTAGACAAACTTTCAACTTAAGCACTCAAACCATTCATTTCGCAGCCCAGCACTTGCTCAAAACTCATAGCAAGTACTAGTTAACTGTAGCACTAGACTCCCCTATATGTCCAGAAGGACAAGGCTCTCTATTCATCCTTACAGCCAATCAGTAAAACAGCTCACTTTACGTATTCAGGCATGTCCAAAGGGCAGTTTCAGGTGTACTCTCCAGTCCAACTGGTGAATCTGGGCATTTTGAGGCAATGTTACAAGTGCCTCATGTACACAGACAACCCTCTCCTCCTACTACCAAACACTAATATATGCGAGAGATGCAATTATACAGCCAAACTGGAGGCAAAGCTCTCTCAACTCAAGACTGGAACTGACAGTCAAGAGGAAAAGGGAAACATTTGCAACACACTACCAGTCTCACATAGCCCTACTAAACTAAAACCAGCAAATAACACACATAAATACATGAAAACATACACGGAGGCTTTAAATAAAAATCTGCAAAAGCAACAGAGACCTCTAAAGCAGACATCCAAGCAACCTGCAAACCCCATCACAAACCATGAAACACATACTTCACATAATCAGTGTGCCACGCAATCACAGCCCTTTAGGCAAAATAACATACCCAAGACACTAGTAATAGGTGACTCTATAGTCAGGCACACTGATGTCCCACTAACTAGGCTAGACAAGGAGAAGGTTACAGTTATCTGCCTGTCGGGTGTCTGGATCCGCCACATAACACAAGCACTCAGGTCACTCCAGAACAAGTACAAATACGACTCTGTTATTGTCCATGTTGGTGTGAATGACCGGAGATGTACCTCCCTGGACTACATGAAAAGAGACATGGAAGAGCTCTCTGATCACGTAGCCCAGGCCAGTATGACCCTGACCCCGAGTAGCATCCTGCCCTCACCAAGAATGTTGCCACAATATAAAGAAAAAATTATCAATTTCAACAATTGGCTGAGTTTCTGGTGTCATTCAAAGGGCATCCAGTATCTGTCTGCCTGGGATGACATGCTCGACAAGCCATGTTGCTTCACAAGAGATGGCTTGCACCTGTCACCTTTAGGCTTTAGAATACTGGCCAAGGCTTTTGCTACTCCCATAGTGCCTTTTCAGGCAAGGCTCAAAAGACAAACCCACCACTGTAAACAGCACAAGTAACCAAAAACTGAGGGTAATGCTACTCAACGCCAGAAGTCTAAACCTCAAAATGCATGCACTCGAGGCACTCCTCAGTATGGAGAACATCGATATCTGTGCAGTAACAGAAACCTGGTTTAAGGCTCTAGAGAGCACCCCAGCACTCCCAGGCTATAACTCATACCATACTTTTCTGCCACAGAACCCAAACCAAAACACAAAAGGCGGGAGTGTATCCATATTCATCAAGGATATCCACACCTCCAGGTTAGTGGCGCAGCACAATGCCTCAGAGATCATCCATGTGCAACTAACAATGGGCAAAATTGCAATTCAAATTGTAGCTTGCTACAGATCACCCACCATGATCCAGGAACCCCATTCTGCATTTCTGGAAACACTGGAAAATATGATGGTCCTACCAAACACCCTAATATTGGGTGATTTCAATTACCCAAACATTAACTGGGAGAACTACTCAAGTACTAATTCCCTTGCCCAATGCTTCCTAGAAATTATAAACTCGAACGCCCTGGACCAACTTGCCAACACCCCGACCAGAGGTGACAACATATTGGACCTGGTCATCACCAACAATGGCGACCTGTGTTCCACACTGGAGGTCAACACCTCGCTGGTTAGATCAGACCATACCCACCCCCAATCAAGGAAACCACCATGAAAAACATTTCAAAAGCAAACGTCATGTTACTTAAGACCAAGATGGAAAGGTTGACAGCCCCCATGCTTACAAAGACACTCTATCAGCACCTGCAAGAATGCATGGATTTTGCTATCCCAAGCAAAACCAAGACTCAGTCCTCCAAGAAAAGGAAACCAGTCTGGTGGACCCCTGCCATAAACAAGCTATATAATAGAAGTATGAAACTAGTACAGAAAAGAGTAAAATCTCAAGAAGGAAAGACATCCCTGATCAGTATTAGCAAGAAACTACAATCCCTCATAAAATCCTCCAAGGCTAGCTTCGAAAGAAAAATTACCAATGACTCCAAAGATAACCACAAAGCATTTTTAGATATGTCAAGAACCTAAGTGGAAACACTCAGATCTGCTCTGAGTTAGTGCAGAATGGCACAAAATACACTGAAATGACTGATATTGCCAACATTCTGGCAGACAGGTGTAGTGCAAACTTCACCCCCCTTTCACCCCCTAAAGGGCCCATAAGCATACCAGAAGAGTGCAGACCCCCAGCAGTCACTGACACACAGGTTAAAATAGCCCTATCCAAAGCCAAAAGCACAGCTTCAGTGGGACCGGATGGTGTCCCAGGCTGCGTCTTGCACGAGCTCCAAAATGAACTAACCCCTCCCCTAAACACACTGTTCAAACTCACCTCTCTACAGTCTACGTACCCATTGAGTGGTGGACAGCAGCAGTTATCCCACTCCACAAAGGTGGAGCCACAGTAGACCCCGTGAACTATCGCTATATAAGCCTGACTAGCCTGGTCTGCAAGGCTGTGGAGCGCATCATCATGGAACTCATTAACAGAGACATTGGGAACCTCCAAACTTTGGACCCTACCCAGTTTGGTTTTGTTAAGGGCAGATCATGCCCCTTAAACCTGGTGGACAACTTTGAAACAGTTACCAAGGCTTTAGACGAGGGAAAGGAGGCCCACACAGCCTACCTAGAACTCGCAAAGGCTTTTGACACCATTCCCCATTCTGGTATTATAAACAAGCTCACCAGCCTGAACATAAACCCCCTAAATCATGAAATGGGTTGCCAATTGGCTCACAGAACCCACATGGTGAAAACTGCAGGCTCTAGGTCCGACTCTAAACCGGTTACAAGTGGCATCCCCCAGGGCTCAGTCCTGGGACCCCTCCTGTTCAGTATATACTTCTCAGAGGTACAGGCAAGCACAGAAGGACTATGGCTGACAAAGTTCACAGACGACTGGAAACTGGGGGCCATAATTGACACTCTGGCTGATACAGACATCCTCCATACGGGTCTCACTGAGATGGATACCTGGTGCCAAAATCATGGCCTCAAGCTAAATGCCAAAAAGTGCTTAGTCATCCCCTTTGGAAAAAACAAAGTACCCGCAAACTACCACATACATGGTAGTCCCCTAAATACAGAAAATGTAATAAGGGATCTGAGGACCCAAGTAGATAGTAATCTCTCCTTTGATAATCATATTGCCAAGGTGGTTAGAAAATCCTTCTATGTGGCCCACCTAATCACAAAAGGGTTCACATCTAGAACAAAAGAGGTTATTGTGCCCCTCTACTCATCACTCATCAGACCCATCATAGAGTAAAATGTCACATTTGGGATGTACCTTACAAGATACCTGCAACAGCTGGAAAGACCACAGAAGTACCTCACCAAGAGGATTACTGGCCTCAAACAGATGCCCTATGCAGCCCGACTGAAGGGACTCCAGCTGTACTCACTTACATACTGCTTACTCAGAGGTGATCTTTGACTGACATACAAGGCCATGTCCAACCCAGAATTGATGGACATGCTCCACCTAAAAAAAAACAAATCCCCAAGAGCCACACGCTCTAGGGATCTAAACCTCACCACAACGATAAATAGGACGTGCTGGTGGGATAGATTCCTGTCCCAGAAACTCCCCATGCTTTGGACAGGATTCCAATCTACATTAGGCAGAGCCCCTCTCTAACACTCGTCAAGAGAAACCTTGATGAGCAGATGCGAAACAGAAAATTTACCCTGGGGATCACAGCAGTGGCTCTGCTGAACAGAGGCACAGGGAGCTAATGGCTCTGCTGGACAGAGGCACAGGGAACTAATCTAAGGGGGCAGCGAAAGCCAGCACATTCTGGCTATCCTTATAGATGCCCTCAGGCAGACAGCCTAGTACTTGCCTATGAACCTATGTCATCCACCATACATTCCACAAATAGGAGAGTGCTAATACAGGTGCATGTGGACATCCCTGGAACATCTGAGGTACACAATAACAGAGAGCAGTGCATATGTGTTGTAGGGTGACCTCCTCATAGATGTCTGACATCTGCAGTACCCAGATGTTTGTGGAATGTGCATATATGCCTGATAGATGTAGAACCCCCCCCCCCCCCACCAGACAAATGTGTATTTCTGGACGCCAGTTGGACAATATGTGATGGTTGTCCACAGAGTTTTGGGAATGTGTCTGTGACATGCCAGACCCCTGTGGACAGAGTAATGGTACATGAATATCTGGTACTGTATCCATTCCCTTACATTGGATGCTCAGTATGTATGCACTGCTGCTGAGCCAGAGCCAGCTTCCCCCCACTACTAGTACCTATAACTTGCTGTCCTGCTGCAGAGCCTCACCCAGGTATGCTAGCCATAGGTGTCAGGCAATCAGATACAGGTGTAGAGTACACACCGACCTTGCCAGAGTAAGTTAGGAATGGTCAGGGAGACTTGGACAGTCTGTGAAATAATCCTGTATGACATTGGTAGACTGAGAGGGGATCAATGATGGTACAGAATGTCATATGCCAGCAGTTTCTACCAGTAAGTACTGTCAGTGTGAAGCCCCTGCACTGGCCCAGTAATCAAGGAGCTGCAATCCTCACTACTAGCACCAGTAAGGGACATACACAATGGGAGGATGACAAGTACACACACAGTACAGTTTGCACACAGAGATCACGCACTCAGTCTGGGCCTGGTTTCTCACTCTCTCTTCAGATCCCCAATAAGACTGTCCACTGGCACAGCTATACAGTTAACATCACAGCAGAGTGGTCAAGCCAAAACCTCCATCACCCTCTCTGTCCAACCAGTGCTTCATGTCCCCTGCCCAAGTAGCTGACACACACACATTAAGATTTTATTTATAAATCATTCACACACACACACAAAGTCCTGGGAAAGGCTGGCACAGGTTTACTAGTTATGGCCTCTTCTGTCCAGACTAAAAGGTAGTTCTGACTGCCACAATCCAGCTCTGTATCAGCTACTCTAAGATCTTTACCAAAGGGTGATAAATCCTACTGTGTGATGTGCCTGTTATCCAAATGGTAAGTGTGACCAAGACCAATGGTATTGGAGTGGGCTATACAGTGTCACCAGATACATATGCAAATACTCTAAGAGCTTACTTAGTTCTATACAGACCAGCCACAATTACAGCAGTTAACCATATTTAATAATAACTAATAAAGGGTCAAGAGAATACACAATCAATACAGTAACTACATAGTTCACACTCACAGGGAATATTTTAAGACAACATTGCAGAACAGTCTGAAATAAATACAGCAAACATTTAATGTCATTGTTACTATATTCCCATCTATATGTAAACAATTTTACTTTTCTCTAGTTCCTTACTATTAGCAAGGGAAATGCAGATGAGTGGATGTGGTCAGATACATAGACACATGCAAGATGCAAAGGCTTTTCTCTGAGACAGGTCTGAAAGTTATAGTCTGGTTAATTGGGTAACTTGTTTAAATCAGTTTATTCATTTTCTATATATATATCAAAAATTGTACTTTATTCATCTGCTTTTACTGTATTTGTGTTTCTTCCTACTTTATTACTAGTGGCATTGACTACAATTCTGATCTGCGATATATAACAATAAGTATCCTTTTCTGTGCATTTAAAGTGTGTTTTGAGTGAAAAAAATGTGTATATATATATATATATATATATATATATATATATATATATATACATATATATGTATGTGTGTGTGTGCGCGCTTATTTCCTGCCGTTCTAAGCTAGTATAGTCCAGTTTTCAGGTTAGTGCTGAATTCAGGGCTGTGTTACAAATCTCTGTGTTTGCCCATACCTTACTTGGATAGAAGGAAGTTGTCTGTTCACCTGTGAGAGAGGGGAGCTTTCAGCAGCCTTTCTGTTCCTGGAGGAGTGGTTTCAGCCCAGCAATTAGTAGTTTATTGGCCATTTTGGGCTAATTTCTATCTCCTTCAATTCCCTGCTATAAATACCATATTTGCCTGGTTTTGTGCGCTGGGCAGTGCCGCTTAGCTAGGGTAAAACTATTCCTGGCTCCGCAATGTCTCCTCTTCAATTTTTCCCTTGGAACTAGATAAACTTTCAACTTAAGCACTCAAGCCACTCATTTCTCAGCCTGGCACTTACTCAAAACTTATAGCAAGCACTTATAAAAACCCTAGCACTAGACCCTCCTGTACTGTACAGAAGGACAAGGATCTTTATTCGACCTTACCAGCCATCCAGTAAAACAGTTCACTGTACCTATCCAGGCATGTCCAAAGGGCAGTTTCAGGTGTACTCTCCAGTCCATCTGGTGAATCTGGGCATTTTGAGGCAATGTTACAACTGCCTCATGTACACAGACAACCCCTTCCTCCTACCACCAAACAATAATACATGCGAGAGATGCAATTATACAGCCAAACTGGAGGCTAAGCTCTCTCAACACAAGACTGGATCAGTCAAGAGGAGAAGGGAAATACTTGCATCACACCACCAGTCTCACATAAACCCATTAAAGCAGCACTGAAAAAAAACACACATAAATACATGAAAACATACTCGGAGGCTGTAAATAAAAATCTGCAAAACCAACAGCGACCTCCAAAGCAAACATCCAAGCAACCTCCACCCCCCAACACAAACCATGAAAACACATACTTCACAAAACCAGTGTGCCATGCAATCACAGCCCTGAAGGCAAAATAACATACCCAACATACTAGTAATAGGTGACTCTTTAGTCAGGCACACTGACGTCCCACTAACTAGGCTGAATAAGGAGAAGGTTACTGTTAGCTACCCGTTGGGTGCCAGGGTCTGCCACATAACACAAGCACTCGGGTCACTACAGAACAAGTACAAATATGACTCTGTCATTGCTCATGTTGGTGTGAATGACCTGAGCCGTACCTCTCTGGACTACATGAAAAGAGACATGGAAGAGCTCTCTGATCACGTAGCCCAGGCCGGTATGACCCTGACCCTGAGTAGCATCCTGCCCTCACCAAGAATGATACCACGGTATAAAGAAAAAATTCTCAATTTCAACAATTGGCTAAGTTTTTGGTGTCATTCAAAGGGGATCCAGTGTCTGTCCACCTGCGATGACATGCTCGACAAGCCACGCTGCTTCGCTAGAGACGGCTTGCACCTGTCACCCTTAGGCTTTTGAATACTGGCCAAGGCTCTTGCCACCCCCATAGTGCCTTTTTTAGGCAAGGCTTAAAAGACAAACCTACCACCGTAAATAGCACAAGTAACAAAAAACTGAGGGTAGTGCTACTCAGTGTCAGAAGTCTGAACCTCAAAATGCACGCACTCGAGGCACTCCTCAGTATGGAGAAAATTGATATATGTGCAGTAACAGAAACCTGGTTTAAGGCTCCAGAGAGCACCCCAGCACTACCAGGCTACAACTCATACCATACATTTCGGCCACAAAACCCAAACCGAAATACAAAAGGTGGGGACGTATCCATATTCATCAAGGATACCCACACCTCCAGGTTAGTGGCACAGCACGATGCTTCAGAGATCATCCACGTGCAACTAACAATGGGCAAAACTGCAATTCAAATTGTAGCTTGCTACAGATCACCCTCCCAGGACCCCTATTTTGCATTCCTGGAAACACTGGGAAACATAAAGGTCCTACCAAACACCCTAATATTGGGGTATCCAAACATTAACTGGGAAAACTACTCAAGTACCAACTCCCTTGCCCAGCATTTCCTAGACTCTATAAACTTAAACGCCCTGGTAAAACTGGTCAAAACTCCCACCAGAGGTGACAACATATTGGACCTGGTCATCACCAACATGGGTGACTGGTGTTCCACACCAGAGGTCAACCCCTCACTGGTTAGATCTGACCATAAACAAATCACTTTGGATATCCACATTCCGCCCCCACCCCCGGACAGGAAGACCACAGTGAAAAACTTTTCAAAATCAAACTTCACGTTACTTAAGACCGAGGTAGAAAGTTTCAAAGCCCCTGCTGAAGGATAATGCTGTCCAAGCTGCAAAATTATTTACTAATGCATTCTACGGGCACCTACAAGAATGCATGGATCATGCCATCCCAAGCAAAACCAAGACTCACTCCTACAAGAAAAGGAAACCAGTCTGGTGGACTCCTGCCATAAACAAGCTATACAATAGAAGGAGTAAACTAGTACAGAAAAGAGTAAAATCCCAAGAAGGGAAGACATGCCTGATCAGTATCAGCACAAAACTATGATCCCTCATAAAATCATCCAAGGCAAGCTTTGAAAGAAAAATTGCCAAGGACTCCAAAGATAACCACAAGGCATTCTTTAGCTATGTCAAGAATCTAAGTGGCAATGCTCAGATCTGCTCGGAGTTAGTGCAGAATGGCACAAAATACACTGAACAGACCGATATCGCCAACATCCTGGCAGACAGGTTCACTGCAACCTTCACCCACCTCTCACCTCCAAGAGGGCCCATAACCATACCAGAAGAATGTAGAGAATGAAATCACAGACACTCAGGTTAAAACAGCCCTCTCCAAAGCCAAAAACACAGCATCAATGGGACCGGACGGTGTCCCAGGCTGTGTCCTACACAAGCTCAAAGATGATCTAACCCCTCACCTAAGCACACTGTTCAAACTCAGCCTCTCCACAGGCTACATACCCATAGAGTGGTACAAAGCAGTGGTTATTCCACTCCACAAAGGTGGAGCCACAGCAGACCCCGGGAACTATCGCCCTATAAGCCTGACTAGCTTGGTCTGCAAGGCTATGGAGCGCATCATCATAGAACTCATTAACAGAGACATTGGGAACCTCTAACAACTGGACCCTACCCAGTTCGGCTCTAAGGGCAGATCATGCCTCCTAAACCTGGTGGACTTCTTTGAGACAGTTACCAAGGCTATAGATGAGGGAAAGGTGGTACACTCAGCCTACCTAGACCACGCAAAGGCCTTCAACACCATTCCCCATTCTGGTATTATAGACAAGTTCACCAGCCTGAACATAAACCCCTACGTCACAAGATGGGTTGCCAACTGGCTCATGGACAGAACCCACATGGTGAGAGTTGCAGGAGCTAGGTCCAACTCTAAATCGGTTACAAGTGGAGTTCCCCAGGGCTCAGTCCTAGGACCCCTCCTGTTCGGCATATACTTCTCAGAGGTACAGGCAAGCACAGAAGGACTATGGCTGACCAAGTTCGCAGACGACTGCAAACTAGGGGCTATAATTGACTCTCCGGCTGACACAGCTATCCTCCAAAAGGGTCTCACTGAGACAGATACCTGGTGTCAAAACCATGGCTTCAAGCTAATTGCCAAAAAGTGTTTAGTCATCCCCTTTGGAAAAAACAAAGTACCCACAAACTACCACATAGGTAGTAGTCCCCTAAATACGGAAGACGTAATAAGGGATATGGGGACCCAAGTAGATAGTAATCTCACCTTTGATAATCACATTGCCAAAGTGGTTAGAAAATCCTTGTACGTGGCCCACCTAATCACAAAAGGGTTCACATCCAGATCAAAAGAGGTCATTGGGCCCCTCTACTAATCACCCATCAGACCCATCACAGAGTACACTGCCCCATTTGGGATGTACCTTACAAGACACCTGCAACGGCTGGAAAGACCACAGAAGTACCTCACCAAGAGGATCACTGGCCTCAAACAGATTCCCTATACAGCTTGACTGAAGAAATTACAGCTATACTTGGTTGCATACCACCTACTCAGAGGTGATCTCTGCCTGACATATAAGGCCATGTCCAACCCAGAATTGATGGACATGCTCCACCTAAAGAAAACCTTATCCCCGCGAGCCACACGCTCTAGGGTTCTAAACCTCACCACAACAATAAACGGGATATGCTGGAGGGATATATTCCTGTCCCAGAGACTTCCCATGCTTTGGAACAAGATCCCAGTCTACATTAGGCAGAGCTCCTCACTAACACTCTTCAAAATAAATCTTGACGAGTGGATGGGAAACAGAAAGTTTACCTCGGGGATCACTTCAGTGGCTCTGCTGGACAGAGGCACAGAACTAATCTAAAGAGGCGGCAAAAGCCAACACATTCTGGCTAGGCTTATAAGTGCCTTCGGGCAGATAGCCTAGTACCTACCTATGAACCTATAATCAACATTAGCACTGGGTTAGCTCAAATTACATCAGTCTTTGTCTCCTGCTTTCCCTTCCCAAGCTATCAGCAACTAACATACTTTTTAACATCTCTGCATCTAAAGTACATGTCTGTCTGATGTTTGTGTAGAACTGGAAGTCATAACACAGTTAAACACGTTTACCTTTTCAACCTAGTACTTATTTATGTTCCAAGACAATACAAAAACCTCTAGCTGTAGACATCTGTCTGCTTGCTGCACTGAAACTGAGATAACACATTCATAAAACAAGTTCAGCTTATTTTCTTGATGTTTTGCAACCTATCTCTGTATGTTCAAGGCTTTGTGCATCTACTATTAATACAAACATTTGTTCAGGTAATACTTTACATTTCTGTTCTTTTCCACTACAAGTACACTGTGGTTACACTTGAAGCTCAGTCATACCTCACAACCTCTTAGAGCAAGACATCTGGGCAAAAGGCACAAATAAAGGGGGGATCAAGAGACAAGAATAGTGACACTTTTTAAATATTGCCCTTACAAACGTAGACAGTTGAGAAAGTTATGACATCTGACATTCAAATGTATGTTTTTACTTTATGACTTCAGTCTTTAATGATTTGCCAGTGATTTGCTAGAAAAAAACAACTGTATGAGAATGACTAAAAATAAGAGACAAACATGTGGCCATTCTGCAGAAATCTGTACAGTTGAAAGGTATGAGCTCAGTACATAACATACAGTTAAACACACACCACCAATTGTTTAATATCCACATAACATATATAATTCTCTTATAATTGTAAGGCAATCATATCTATCATGTTAATATTCACAAATTATATATGATTATTTACAGCATCCCAGTTAGCTGGGCTGTCATTGTCACAGTCCGTATTGTACAACAGACAATCCAGTAGTAGTCATATGTGAGTTTACCCTTGCTGGGGTGACTCAGGGGCCATAACTGTGATCTATGTCATTGCAGACAGAGCCATCAGGGATGTCTGTAGGTGCTGGACAGCTGACTAACAGCAACATGTCAGTCCAGTAAGTGTTGTTGAGACCTACTGTTTAAATTCCTATTTCCCATGACAGCATCCCTCCATCTCCATTCAGTTATGTGCTTAATTGTATGACATGCGTGGTGTAGTGCTGTACTCCTTTGTCAGAAGAAATCCACTTGTGTTGCAAATAATTGTGGTCTGTCTTCATGAAGAAAGTGTCAGACCTGTTTACCATAGGCAGCAGCTTGCCTTTTGTAGGTAATGATCATGAGCAGGTGATGGGCTGTGCACCAGTCTGTGTCTTCCACCTGCTAATTTCATGCAGAACAGCTGGGTTGCCTTTCAATTAGCCAATGGCATGGCAACACAGTGCTATAATTAAGGCCTTAATGTGGGCCTTGCTCCCTTTTCCTGGCCTGTGAGGAGGACATTATGAAGGTGTGGGTGCCACAGCATCACAATTGGTAGGTGGAAATATTGTCCACTGTTTGGATTGATGTGTTATGTCCACAGTTTTGCATGCTATGTCTGGCCATTAACAGACTTTCATATTCTGTAGCAGTGTACTGTGTAAATGTGTGTTGGAGTGAGTAAGGAGACAGGCAGATGTAACTGTCATACATCCTTTTCTATCTGATTGTGCATGCTGGTCTGTCAGCTGTGTAAGTTTGTACGGGGAGACTGTGACACTTGTCCCTTAAAACCTCAACATCCTCCCAACCCGTTATGTTTGGCTGTTGTGTGGATGCCCTGCTCTGTGTTTGGGAGCAAGGTTAGGCCTGTAGCAGGAAGCTGGACATACTGCTGCATATGTAGCAGGCTGCAGCTGCTGCATTCTGGCCATGAGTCAGACTAGGGATTGTGAAGACATTGGAGGAGAGCATGTGGTTACTGTCAGTAAGGGTATGGTGTTAGCTGTTGTGTCCCGGCATGGCCTGGTTGAGGGTACCCACAACAGTCTAGGTGAGTTACATACGTTACATAATAGCGCCATACAGAGAGTGTTAGGCAACATTTAGTACATATATTCATAATCGTGAAATGTGTCCCACCCTGCAGGCCTTTAACGTGCTACTGCGGTAGGAGCAACCAGTTTTGCTGGATATTGCAGGTCTCAATTATTCCTATGTTATATTGCCATGCAATGTAGTTGTCGTGCCCCCAGACTGGGCTTTGGGCCAGGACTGTGTGTGTCTAGATGTGGCAGATGGTAGAACTGTAACAGATGGAGCTGCCAAGTCATTCTTATGGCAGGTGTATTTGTAAGACATATGTGCATGCATACAGTGTGTAACACAGGATTAGCATGGACATGTGTTTTCTGATGGGTATGACGTGTGACAATGACCTGTCTGTTATGCTTTTGTAACCCCGATCTGCACTGCCTTGCCAGTATGTGAGCACATAGAGTAGGTTTTATGAGGACCCTGCCATAAGTAGGGGGCACAACTGTGGACATTCAGCAACATTCTGTGCATTTGTCAGCTCTACCTGATATTGTAGGCCTCCTGTACATCCATTAGCATTTATTTGTCTGTGTAGTGTTTCTATGTCTGCGTCAGAAACTCAAGTACATTGTGATTTGGGCCACTATATATAGGAGTAGTGTGTGACTGGCAATCAAGATACGTTTGTAAAAATGGTTGCTATACTCCAGAGGTCAGTTGTCTTACTGTTATGTTGCTCTCCACTGCAGGTCAAATGGTTCTGGGTTCAAACTTTGCCAGTGTTGTTTTTTCCCCTAAAGTTACATCCCTGTAGTGCATTATATATTTACAAATGCATCAGTAATTCCCCAGTGCTGATTTGGTGTAGTGGTGTGTTGCTGTGACTCTCAGAATTTCCTGGGTTCAAGGATTGGCAGATTTGTCTTTTTTTCCCTAATGTTACATGACTGCACTGCGTGATATATTTACAAAAGCATTAGTAATTATCACAGCTGGTTTGGCTTAGTGGTGTGTTGCTCTGACTGTAGTGCACAGGGACCTAGGTTCGAGACTTGGCAGGGCTGATTATTTTGTTGCTGGGCAGAACAGTGGCTGAATGAGATGGTGATTAAAGCAGTTTTAAGTGGGTATGCATGGTTTTACATGACGCTAAGAAATGCCAAGAGACGCTTAAGTTCCCTTAGCTTAGCGGCGCTTACTCCCGCTTAAACCTACGCTATTTTCAAAAAAAAAGAAAAGAAAAAAGGGTGCTATGAAAGTGGTGAAATGAGGGCAAGCAGGGGAAAAAACATTATGAAAGACAGCTAGGGATGTGCAGGACAGGTGTAGAAAAGGGCCATAGCTTTGTGCAGCAACAGCTATGAATGATGTGGGCAGTTTGGAATTTAAAGCCTCACACCCCACAGGGATGGGGAGTGGGTGATATACATTTGTTGAGTAATTCAAGGGTAAATTGGTTAACATCAGTGTATGTGGGGGCGAAATGGAGAGCCGTGTATGGGATGAGATTTTTTGGTGGGGACAGATGCCCCCCCCTTTTTTAAGGTGAGAGTGGAATGTTGGGGAAGGGTTGTGTAGGTACATTTGGAGGGGTAAGTTGAGTAGGAGAGGTTGCTTTTGCAGACAGACAAGATAGCAGATGGGTGGTGTATGACACATGAGGGGGTAAACACTTTGGACAGGGAGGGTTGTTGGGAATCGGGCCATGTGCCCCAGATGGAAACAGTATGACTGAGGTTCCCACCCATGGGCAGTCACCACTGCCCCTTCACGGCCTCGAACCACCAGCTTGCCCTTCGAGGTGTGCCAGTCTACCCTCTATCTGGTGTACATCCAAGTCCCACTAGGTGACCCTGTCAACCGTACCTCTGAACTGGTGTCTGGTGACAGGGTCCTGTCCGCACCCGGGGGGATGGGCCCCGTACCCTGACATGGTTCCACCATAGGGTGGTGCAGGACCAGCAGAGGAGGCAGTCCGAGGTTGGGTCCCAGATGTGCTGGGAGCTGGTGCTGTGGCCAGATGAGGTGGGGCAGGTGAATCCGCTGGGATCTGCCTACCCAAACATGCTATGGTGTTGAGGTTTTTCAAGGTATATTGATTAGTCGTGAACAAAACATTTCAGCATTCGTTATAACAGCATGCATGGGTGTTCTAGTTAACCCAGAACAATATAACTGGGAAAACTGCATGGCAAATGAAACGCATGCATAAATGGAATAACAGTCATTATTGTAACAGCATGGCAATAACATTTATGGCAACAGGCCACCAACATTGGAATTTGAACAAGGTATGTTAGTATGCAACCATTTAAATATATGAATAATAGAACACGTCCCAACATTAGGTTTTGAGAACAACATACCTGTAGTATAGGAATAATAATTTATTGATGAGATAATGGGTGGGGGTAGAGAAAAACAGTCCATTACCAACTGTATAGGCTTATATTTTTCACAATAGTACTGCTCAGTAGTCTACAGGTCTGCCCTCACTTTACATCTACCTGAGGCCTGTAGCTACTGTAGCACATACATACCTGTTAATCTGTTGACCTGGAATGCTATGGGGCAAGTTGTGACAACACTAGGTACACGAGTAGAGGGGACTTGTACATGTCAAGGTTACATGTATGACTAACAAAGTGTACCCTGCACTGATGAGTGTATGTGTGCTAATGGCATACTTCTACTGGATTTATATCTGTGTGCTAGGTTACTGGCTACTAGCCGTGACAGAGTGACACTTGAGAGACATGTATCAGGAAGAGTGCATTGTGTATATAGCTATCCTGCTGTAATTTGTAGGCATGGGGCTAGGCACTGGAGCATTTGTACACAGTCTATTAGTATACCCTTCATACAGCTAATACAAACATTTCTTTATCTATGAGCCCTGTGGAGAAAATATCTGTTAACACTACCTAACAATTTCTACAAATACTCAGGATTACTTGTGTGTCACTATGAACACATCTTCATACGGTTCCTGAATCCAAACCATGGTCTGTGTGTGCAAAAATTGACAACAGATGTATCTATTTCTTATCACACTGAGTTACTGGGGCACTGCTGTCTGCTGATTGACTGATTTGTGCCTACAACTTACTTGGTCACGCATTCTGACCTTGTACTGTAAGCGAAGTGTCACAATGTCATGCGTGATAGTGAACTGTGTATTAATGCTTTGGATGCAGGTGTACACATTTAACCCCTAGTGGGTATGATTGTGTGATCTGTACAGACCATAGCAGGCTGCTGGGTTGCATATCCAACCCATACACATTTGCACATCATATATTTGCAGTCTCCACCTATTACAGTCTCATACTTGGCTGCATCAGCATACCTACATTCAGAAATACATGTAGCTGAAATGCAAAGGTTAACACAAGACACTGCTGCAGGGAACACACTATAATACAGTACACATTACTATTCAAAGTTCAGATCTTAGTGCAGAACATATATCACTTTTCATTGTATCATCTTTTACAGCTTCACATCTACAGTTTGGCATAACAGCTGCCTAGCAGACAAACCACTGTGAATTCATGCTCTCATAGCCATATTTGCTGTGTAGCACATGTACACTTGTATTTCTTCAACGACAGACCAGATTAAACACAACAGTTTGTGGCAGTAGCTTTATTTAGGGTGACATGACACCGTGGTTTATTACATTCTAACTTCTAAATTCGGTTCTACTGCATATTCTGTAGGTGACTGCATATTCTGTAGATGATGAATGTATGTCAGTTATTACTTTTACAGTAGCAAGCACAGTTTACTTTATTAACAGATTCATTCTTACACAGTATTACTACAGTATTGATTTCCTTTCATCAATAGTAGCTTGTTTGCTGCCTTCATCTGTATTACACAGTACCTGGCATTAGCTACGTATGTCAATGTTGGTATAACAACACATTTATTCGGTACACTCAGAACACACTATACCTAATGGCAGTAAACAATTTCACCTTCTCATTTATTGGACTATATATATATATATATATATATATATATATATATATATATATATATATATATATATATATATATATATATTATATATATATATATATATATATATATATAAAATAGATATATATATATATATTATATATATATATATATGTGTGTGTGTTAAACGTTATATCTGTACACTCTGCACTGTCGGTGCAACCTCATCAGTCATCCTGCATGGGCCTCCATGTTACGAGTTCTCTTCTCTGCAGCTGTGGGGGGAAACACAATTATGCATACCTGTCTATCAAATATTCATACTATAATTTGATAAATCACCAGCTGATATACTTACAAACTTCTGGGGCATTCCAGTCCTGAGCATCTTGGATCCATTGTTGCAAGAGTGCCCCCTTCCTCCAATTCAGGTTGTCATAATGATGATGGACCTACTCATCAGTGAAAGGGATGCCAGTGGCATTGGTGAGCTCACGTGCCAGACTGTCCCAAGCCTCAGACGTGTATGAGGTACTGGCAGGTACTGGTACTGGCCCTGCAGCAGTCTGTCATCATGATTCTTTATGAGGAGCCCAGCCATGACCCTGGACGCCAACATGCCCCAGTGCTGTGCCCAAAAGTACGCTCTCTCTCCTGCACCTGCCATAGTTCCTACAGGGATCAAACTCTAACAGGTTCTGCCTGTATTCCCACCTGCAGTGCACAAACCCGGTAAGCTGAGTTGAGTAGTGCTTAAAGTGCAAATGTTGAGCAGTGCTTAGCAGTGCACAAATCCATTTAGGTGAGCTGAATACTGCTTAGAATGGGACTTCTTAGCAATGTTCAAACTGGCTAAGCATTGCTAAGTATTGCTTAGACAGGTCATGTTTAAGCATTGCTTAGCTTGGCTTAGCAGTGCTTAGCATAACTTAGCTAAGGGCTAACAAAATGTTCCTTTAATAAATTAGAATTGGATATTAATTACCCATTATTGATACATTATTATTAAGTATTTACTTTACATGACCTCCCCCTATGTGTTTTCATTACATTACCTTGGGGTGTGACTGTACTCTATCAGACACTTGTGTTTAAATGGTGGTTTTCACCTCATATCTCCACTAACAATGGGATTCAGGACCAACTACACTACCCTGGTTAACAAATATCACTAACTACATCAAGAAATAAAATTTAGTATAAAAATGCTTTCCCATGTAAAAGCTGAATGGCCTATCTTGGTATTCAAACTGTGCACCTACTGCATGCTAAGCCATGACTCTAACCACTCGGCTAACTTGGCTGTGAAAATTTCATCTATACATTTCTGTATAGCTTCTTGATACGTTTAAGCACTGCTGAGCAAAGCCCTGTGCCATGCAAACCCACTCAGCTATGCTTAAATTTTGAAGAAAGCATAATAATAATTAAAAAATTAACCATTAATTCAGAATTAAACTATTGCACTTCACATTATTAAATAAGTGTCCAAGGACACTTTCTTTATTGTTTTAGTGCCATAAGCACTTTTACATGCAGGGGGGGTGTGTTATGAATACTATAACACACCCCCTACATGACATTACAGTACACAATTACTTAAGCGGCTGAGGACACTTTCTTTTCATTTATTTAGTGCTGTACATCACTTTTACTATGCAGGGGGTGTGTTACAGATACTGTAACACCTCCCCACATGACATTACAGTTCACAGTATTATTTAAGTGTCTGAGGACGCTTTCTTCATTTATTTAGTGCTGTACGGCACTTTTGCAATGCAGGGTGTGTGTTACGGATACTGTAACACATTCCCTACATGGCATTCAGTACACAGTATTATTTAAGTGTCTGAGGACACTTTCTTTTCATTTATTTAGTGCCATACGGCATTTTCACAATGTGGGGGCTGTGTTACAGGTACTGTAACACACCCCGTACATTACATTCATTTCACATCCTCCATTTCAGTGTCCGAGGGCACTTTCTTTACTGGAAAGTGCTGTATGGCACTTTGGAAGTGCAGGGGGCATGTTACAGATCTGTGAGCACTACTGTAGCACACCCCGTAGCACTGATTCAGTATCCATGTACACTGCTCCCCTTCAGTAGCGCACCTTCATTAATATGCAAGTCGTGCTGCCGAGAGTGAGCTGCGGACATGGACATCATTCACTCCATGTAGGAATAACACCATTCCTACACAGAGTTTATTAAATCCGGGGGAATGAGCTGTTAAAGATGGAATTTTCAGAACCTTAACATATTCATCCAGTTCTGTCAGTTTTGGAGGATGTGTGTTACTGTCTGCAGTTTTCCTGACAGTCATCCAGCTGCTTCTAAAAAGGCAGATTGGATGTGTCCTTTAAGTTTTCGTACACATCCCAAACGTGACTCAGTAGCTGTAGCTTTAGTTAATTCTACTGCTGCTAAACATTTAGTTAATTCCAATCTTACTCTTTCTAATAAGGATGGGAAGATTATTGATAAGTATGGAGAAAAAAGTGTATGCTTATGCATCTTTGATTTTCAGAATTTTAATTTGTCAGGCTCATATGTTAAGGTTTGTTCCAATTAATTGTGAGCATATGAGGAATGTTTTGTCTTCAGTTTTCTTCTTGTCAGGAAAATCTGCTATAAACCATTTAGTTTCTTCCAGTGTACAAGTCACTACTCTTTGTTTACAGTATGTGTATGCTTCAGCTGATATTTCAGGGGCTTTGGCCACATGACACTGTCTTGAGGTTTGCCTGGTTGCATTCTCATAAGCAGCTTCCTAATGATAAAAATGAGATTTTAAGGACTTCCAAGATGGCTGCATACTGATCAATAGCTTAACATCCGCTCTCCCAATGTGAAAACAAAACATAACAGCCAGTGCTATAGACAGCTCGAGTAAAATTCAGTTGCTAGCTAGTAAGTATACTGCCTGGGTGCCAGCAATGAAAAAAAACTAAGACAGCCTGAAAGAAAATTAAGTAGCAAAAGTGAAGAGAAAACAAGAAAACACTGACTGAGAATAATAATACAGCTGTTAAGCAAAAACAGTTCAACCTTCAGCTTTAGTGCAAGAGATGGCTTCCAGTAATCTAGAGGGAAAAATTAGTCAAATATGCTCACAGCTGGTAAAAATAAATACAATACTGAAGGAGTATAGCAACTGAAATAAAAGGCTAGAAAATGGAAGATGTTTTAAACTGCCTTTTTGCAGTTTTATTAGCTCATTTGAATATGATAGAAGTGAAGAAAAAGGATGGTTGAGTATGAGACTGCTTAAAAAGAGATGTTTCTATAAAGGTAGAATTGGAGGACAGAGCACATAGGGAAAAAACTCAAAGAAGAAGAGTGTATTAATTTTATGAAGACACAAACAACTGGACTGGTATTGCACTGCAAAAGTTGTTAATTGAAAGGGCACACCCTTTTTATGCTCCAAATCTGGCCACGAGAAAGCAGCCAAGACCGTTGTTAGTAAAGATACAAACCTACCAGCAGAAAAAGTTGAGCCTAACAAAACTGTGGCAAAAGTGCAAAGTATTAAAAGTTGGAGACAGTAGTATTTGTGGAAAATGAGTATTCAGTGTATACCAGCCAGAAGAGAAACAAATTTATTCTAGTAATCATGGAATGCCTAAGGGCAGGTGTGTATCCAGTGGTTTCATAATATTTTTTTCCTGGAGGATCCAAGTCATTTTTTGATGCAGAGCAGACTAATGAGGAAAAGCAGAAGTTTGTTCAACAAAGTGAGCCATCAAGCAAAAGGAGAGACTGCTTATCATTCTTTTGATGATAAAATATTTGGAAAGAGTGGACTTCTGTTGAGGTTGTTAAACTTGTGGGTAACTGAAAAGCATTTCCCTTCATGTCATTAATGTTTGGAAGGACTGGGAGAGGAAGAAGGAAAAGGTAAATAAAACAATTTCTGTTCCAAATCGTATTTATATGAAACTTTCCAAGGTATAAATTGCATATTTTATGTTAAAGTATTTTAGTTGGTTTTGTATATCATAAAATTACTAAAGTAAACTGGTGCTTTTTTTCTTCTTCCTCTTCTCTCTTTCTCCCTCTCCTTTTTTAAGAAATGTAGGTATTACAGTGCAAGAAGAGAAGAAAAGCTATACAAAAGCATGTTTAAGTTAATAGGCTGTAATCTTGGGTTGATGAGGTGGGAGATGGGGTGTAAAAGTGCACTGATCATAATATATATAGAGGTGGTATGCAGTCTTTTACTTTCACATAGGTGAATGTCTGGATTAAGACCCTTGGCTTAATCTGATACATTTTAAGTCAAAACCATAAATATGAGAACACTGAATATAATTAAAAAATTTCCTTTAGCAATAAATGGCTTAGCTTGTCTTTCAGGCTGCAGCAGTGTGTTGCATTTTTCTTTTTTCTCTTAATTTCCATAGAGAGAGTCTGGTAATAAGGTAATGAAAGACAGAACCCTGGTTTCTTCAAAGCTAAAAGTTAATGATTTCTGAAAGCATGCAAGTTGTTTTCACATCGGGGGGGGGGGTTAACAAATGGACACCAGGTGGTGTAAGTAGAAGTACTGGCAATAGCATGTGCTGTAGCATGGATAACCTCAAGGGTTAATTAGGACTTGTGTTAGCAGTTATTTGGCACAAAAGTTGCTATTAGGAGGGTTAACGGGTTAAACTTCAATATTTGAAGATGACCATAGTTATATGTGTTTGCATTAAGTTAACAGGTTATGGGGGGGGGGGGTCTTCTGGGGATGTGTTTTTTGTTTGAGGGTTTTTATTAAAACAAAAAGTGTTGTAAAATGTGAGATAGGTTTCCAGTTGTTAAGAAAAAAAGTGTATAAAGGATTAGCCTGCTAAACATGAATGAGTTCATGTATCACAAAAGCTGGAAAGAGATATTTAAAAAAGCTGCCATATATGAAGGGTGGGAATAATTTCTTCTTACCATAATAGCAATACTTTCCTTATCTTGGAATGTGAATGATCTTCAGTCCTAGACAAAAGGAAAGAATACTTCATTATATTAAAAAATGCAGATTGCAAGTAACAATGCTACAGAAAACACATTCTGAAAGAACCAAGCATGTGAATTTGATTAAAGATTTCAGGATGGATAGAGACAAAGGAAAAGAGGAGTACTTTTATTAATTGCTAGAGGAGCTCCAGTTGTGATAGAAGGGGGGCATGGCAGATTTGTGGTAGTAAGGGGCTACTGGAAAGGGGTGAAGATTACTTTGGCATGTATTTATATTGTACCTAAAACTTATGTTACAGAGTTTAAAAACTTGGGGGAGAAATAATCAGCTTCCAGCAGGGAATATTACTTATCAGTGAGGAATGGAATTTGAGTTGCGTTTGAGGGTTTACCTGGGGGGAGCAAGAAAGGAAGATATAACAAGAGGGTAGATTTCTTAAGAAACTTATGAAAATATTTGGCATGAAAGATGTGAATTCGGTAGCAGGAACACTGAGAGTTCCATATTATTTACCAAGGTACAATAACTGAGCCAGATTAGACAGAAATTATAACTCACAGGAACATGTGCATTTAACTGAGAACTTTGACACATCCAGTAACTACTTCAGATTGTGCACCAGTAATTACCAAGATAAAAATGCAGGGTTATGAAGGAAAGATGAAACACTGATGCTTCCCCACTTACCCGTTAAAAAGAGAGGAATTTAAGAAATGGGTATCAGTATCGCAAATTATCCAAGAGTCATTTGGGAAGATAGTACTCCAGAAGTTATAGCTAGTGAGTGGTATAAAATGAAAGATTAGCTTAAAATAGGATAGAAATAAAATAAAAAGATCTGGTTAAGAAGTAATTATTTAGAGGACCTGACAAAGGTTAAAGTATGATAAAATAAGGGTAATGTCACAGAACAAAAGGATGATGAATTGCAGAGTGCTAAAGTGAAAATAAGGGGGTATATGGATAATATGCATACATATAAAGATTGCTATTAAGCAGCTATTTTTTGATCACCCCAGAGCACAAAAAACATTTGTCAGTGTGATGCGTCCCTGACTCATTAAAGAATTACTGTTCCCTGACTACTTACTAAAAAAGCAAGGCAAGCTGATATCTGCTGAGTGTCTTACCACAGTAAAAGCCAGATGATGTCTCTCTCTATCTGTCTGTGTGGATGTGTGAGATATATATCCTGTCAGAAATCTTTTCTGTCTGGTTCCTAAGTACTGCTGTGAAAGTTCCAAAGAAACCAGATGCTGGTTAGAGGATGACATCACCTCTGGTCATCTGACTCTGGTACAATGCACACACACAGCTTTACTAAGATCTGTGGCAGCATCTGAAAGCTATAACACAATTTTAAACTTTCCACCCTTCCAGGGTTCTCTGAGAAACATACACTTTTGATCAATTACAACAATACAACCTAATATACATGCATACATTTTTTTCTATCCAGCAGAAACTACTGTTGATGCATTTGTAACACAAGCAACTTTACAAATATATTTTTAACTCAAACACCTGTACAAATCAGTGTGATAGTCAAATAAAATTCTTTACAAAACACAAGCTAGCTATGCTGACATATGTACAGATGTATTGCCCTACTCTGCCTGGCACAGATGGCACTACCTCATAACATCATATCTCTCCCCCTTTGAAAATTCAAGCTAGTTTTGTAAGTGACCTTAGAAAAAATATTGCTTGAGAAAAATGGGCCTGTCTGGGAACATATTAACCTATACCCTGTCTTGAGAGCCCATCTGCATTGGCATTGCTAACCCCACTACAGTGCCGGCTGGCTCAATGTAGTCATGTTAAGGGATTGTGGTCTGTAACCACAGTGAATTTCCTTCCATACAGATGGAGCTGAAGTTTCTGCAGTGCCCATTCTATGGTTAGACATTATTTTTCTACAGCTATATAACATTCCTCCATAGGTTGGTAGGTTGGAGTCTATGACTGAGATATACCACTGGCTGCTCTTCTCCCTGTGAAGAAATGTGGTAGAATACAGCCCAGCCCCTCCCCATGGTTTGAAGTATCCACCCCCACAACAAATTATTTGCTGTAATTTGGACTAGCTAACACAGGGGGGGTCCTCAAACCCTTTTAAGCTTTTGGAATGCTTGTTCAAAGGGTGGAGTCCACACTACCCTATCCGGCCTGTTTACCCATGTCAGGTCTGTGAGGGGGAGGCAGCATTATTGTACTATAATTCAGAACAAACTTTCTTTAGTACACCCCTGTCTTCAAGAATGCCCTCGCCTGCCTTTTGGTAACAGGGGCGGGCCATGCTTGAATAGCTTCCACTTTGGCAGACTCTAGCCTGATCATACCACTCCCCACTCTGTGTCCCAAGTAGGAGACCTCTGCCTTACGCAGATGACACTTACTGGGCTTAATGGTCAACCCTGCCCTTTGCAGTCTGCCCAGGGCCTCCCTGTCATGGTAAGGATTCATCATGTTAACATGGTACAGTTTGTGCCCCTGCCTTTTGCCTAGCAGGTTTACCATGTAATTAACATCACTGACCCTTCTGTACCACTTTGAAGGGTCCCTCCCAAGCTGCCTGCAGATTATTGTGTCTGACAGGAATGAGTACCATGACCTGCTGTCCCGCTGCATACTCTCAAGCTCAAGCATTCCTGTCATACCAGTCCTTTGCTGATGGGCTGCTGCTAGAGTCTCCTGGGACAAGCCCATGAGTACCCTAAGCATTGTCTTGAGGTTTAGGACATTTACCACAACAGACTCCTTGTGGGATTCACACTCACCCTCCCATTCATCATGAATCAAATCTAAAGGCCATGTCACCCTGTGCCTGTACAGCAACTCAAAGGGTGAAAAACCCGTGGATTTCTGGGGTACCTGTCTGTATGCAAACAGTAGATGGGGTGAATATTTGTCCCAGTCTCTTAAACTGGTCTGCAAATGTCCGTAGCATGGTCTTTAGTGTAGAGTTTAACCTCTTCACAAGACCATTAGTTTGGGGGTGGTAGGGGAGTGGTCTTTAGGTGCTTCACCCCAGAGTGATTCCACAGACAAGCCAGCAGGCCTGACATGAAACTGGCACCTCAGTTAGTATTTCTCTCAGGGAAACTTACCCTGCTGAAATTCTGTAACAAAGCATTTGCCACCTTCTCTGCCTCGACAGAGGACAGAGCCACTGCCTCAGGGTATTTAGTAGCATAATCCACTGTCATTAGGGGATATACTTCTTTGCTGTGGAACTTGGGATACTCAGAGGCCCCACAGTGTCCATAGCTATTCTCTGAAATGGCTCCTTTAATCACAGGAAAAGGCATCAAAGGAGTCTTGACCTTGTCTCCTGCCTTGCCTACCTTTTGCACTGCTCACAGGTCATGCAGTACCCTGTTACATCCCTTGCAATCCCAGGCCAGTAAAAGTTTTGCATAATACATCTCTTTGTTTGCTTTATGCCCATATGACCTGCAAAAGGAATGTCATGGGCTATGGCTAGAAGTGACAGATGGTAGGTTGTGGGCACTACCAACTGCTGCATTACTCTCACCCTCTAGCCCTCCCTCAGGGGTCCACTCTCTATACAGTAACCATTTGTTCCAGTATACAGACTCTCCTTTTCCATGAGAATCAGATGGCTTCTTGGCTCCCCCCCTCAAGCCTTGTAATGTAGGGTCCGAGAGCTGAACCTGTCTCAGTTGTACCTTTGTGACCCTTCGAAGCTCCCTTTCCACTGGAAGCCCAGTCCCTTCTGACAGCGGTGTCTCACTGTCTGCCTGGGTACTACCACTCGCGTCTGCCCTTGCAGTCACCCTCTCCACAGGTACATCAGTACCTACCAGCATCTGCGGCTCATTTTCTGGCTCACTGCTACAGGGTAGCTCCCTCCCTGAAATAGTCACCTCACCAGCCCCAGCTTCAGGTGTGGGGTCTGTCTCGATCTCCCCCAGGCTGCCTGACCCACATGCCTGTCTCCAAGCCTGACTGCATGTAACTGCATGCATACAAGGTACTTCATTATCAGAATCATTCCCTGTCAAGACATCTGCAGGGATATCCTCAAACACACCTACCTGGTTGCTTCTTTTTCCAACCTCCCAGTCAAGGTGAACCCTGGCCAAAGGTATTTGGAATGGAGTCCCTCCTAAAGCTCTGACTGGTGTGGACTGCCCAAGCAAGTACTGCTCCTCTTTAACTAATGCAGGCTTCGCAATGGTTATGTCAGAGACTGTCTCTCTGTTAGCAGTGGCCTGTCTTCAATCCACCAAGATAGGATACAAACTCCGGTGATAATTTGTTACCCTTGTCTCCAGACAACTTACCACTGGCATGCTGTTACTCCCAAATGCTGGCTCCTTCACCTTTTGTTCCCAACCTTGCCTCAGTGGATGTTTGTATACTACATGGCCCCTCTGGTTACATGTAAAACATCTAATCCTTGGTCCTGGCCGTGTACCTGAACGACTGTCTTCCCCTGTTACTGGTGCACTCTATTGTGCTGGTTTAGGCTTACTACCGTGGGTTGCCTTATATCCATGTGCAGCACTGGGTATCCCCTTCTTGTGCAGTGGTGCCCAGCTTGCTAAGTAGAGATCTCCTTTTCTCCCCAGCTCATCTGGAGAGTTACTCTCCCGGTCTACCAACCAGATTCTCATGTCCTCAGGCAAAGTGATAATGGCTTGTTCCCTCCCCAAAAGGTTTGCCAGCCCTTCAAAAGTGGTGACATGACACCCATTCACCCACCTATGAAAATAAGTGTTTAACTCTGCAATATAATCACATACACTTTTATCTGCCTTGCGTCTATGCTCACAAAACTTTTTTCTGTAATCTTCAGGCATTAACTTAAAATATTCCAATAAACTTTACCTTACTTTATCATAGTTTAAACAACCAGTATCAGACAATTTAGAAAAGCAGTTGCAGCTTTGTCATGGTGTAAGAGGTCAGGAACTGTACCCAGAACCCTTGGTCAACATTTTACTGTTTACATACTCTTTCAAGTATATGAATAAAACTATCAAAATTATCACCCTCTGTAAACTTTGGAAGACATTTACTGACTGTTATTGCTTCCAGGGTTCGGTTTTTCCCTTCCCCATTACCACCATGACCCTGAAGAATAGTCAGCATCTCCCTCTCATGATGACCTCAGTCTCTCTTTGACCTCCACAACTGCAGTCTCTGCTGATTCTAATTCCAATTCCATTTGCTTCTACAGTCATTTGGCCTCCAGTTCACGTCTCTTTGACTCCAGGTGGATTTTTAAGTCTTCTAAGGAAAAGGTGAACTGTCCTGTTTCTGAAGACTGCACATCCCCACAAACAGATTGGTTGTCTTCTGGGTTGCTGATCAGTGCTGCAGCTGTGAAATCATTTCCTCTTTAGTCAGGTTGGCATGCAACCAGTCCTTTGGCTTCACACACCTTGACCAACTGGTTTTATCAACTTGCTATAACCCCTTGCTGACATCCTTGCCTGTTTTTTTCTGACTAAACTAACAAAAATAAATAAAACTGTCATGAAAATGAAACTCTATATGACTCTCTATGTTTACCATGTGGCTGCTGAGAGTACACACACCTTCAGTGACAACTGCCCACGGGCTACTGAAGTTCAATTAATATCCCACCCAGCTGCCTGCAATATACGATGGGTTCCAATTCCAGACCAGCACTCAAGGAGACTCAATCCTCACCACTGATTCCATTGAAGGACGATCACCAAGTTCTCCCTGCACAAATTACAGTTTCCCTTAAAAGCACACAGAGAGCACACTCCAGACCTGGGGCTGGATTCTTTCTTTTTCTAGACCACACAAAACTCCATACTGACCACTTTGGACCTCTGCATCCATGTTCCCAGTAGGTGACAGACACATACACACCTGGGAAAAGCTGGCACAGATTTACTAGCTGTGCCCCTTTCTGCCCAGACCCTGAGGTAATCGCACTGCCACCAGTGTAGGCCTCTTACAAAGGGTACCCAATTATACTGCGTAATATTAATAGTAATACAAATTGTAGGGTGTGACCAAAGCAACAAGGTTTTCAGGAGCAGCCACAGTGTCATTAAAACAAGCACAAGTAATCTCAAGATGTTAAAAGTATTCTCTAAAGGACCAGCCACAATGAAAGGTATTAAAATATTTAATGATAAATAAAACAGAAAACAGGAGAGTACTGAATACAGTAAACAGAGTTTCAACCACAGGGATATAAAAATACAGTTGGATAGCTTCTCACAGATGCAGAAAACAATACTCCAGTATTATCACTAAATGTCCCTGTTTGACTAATAAATTACTGTTCCCTGACTACTTACTAAAGCAAGGCAAGCTGATGTGTGCTGTGTCTTACCACAGCAAAAGCCAGATTATGTCTCTCTCTGGATGTGTGAGATATATATCCTGTCAGAAATAGTTCCAAAGTGCTGCTGCAAGAGTTCCAAAGAAACCAGATGCTGTTTAGAGGATATTACCTCTGGTCACCTGACTCTGGTACAATACACATACAGAGCTTTGCTAAGATCTGTGGCAGTATCTGAATGCTGTAACTTTCTACTCTTCCAGGGTTCTCTGATAAACATACACAGATCAGTTACAACAATACAACCTAATATACATGTATACATTCTTTCTGTCCAGCAGGACCTACTATTGATGATGTTTTTAACACAAATAACTTTACAAATATATTTTTAACTCTGACGTCTGTACAAATCAGTGTAATAGTCATATAACATAAAATTATTTACAAAACTCCAGCTAGCTATGCTGGCATACATACACATGTACTGCCTTAGTCTCCCAGGCACAGATGGCACTACCTCATAACATCACAGGCAGAATGACTTAGGCAACAGAAAGAAAGAGTTGTTGTCAAACTTAGGGAAGCCTGTAACAAGAAAAATAACCAGAGATCCTGTAGAGGTATTAGAGATATTTCTGAAATTTTATGAAAATTTGTATAAAGCAGCGAAGTGGGAAAATCAAGAAAAAGTGCAAATGGAAATATTTATGGAAGACCAAGTTTAGCGGTAGATGATGCTCAAAAACTAACTGCTAAGATAGGAGGAGAAGAGATAAAAATGTTGATGTATAACCGATCTGCAGGAAAGTCTCCAGGAATAGATGGTATTCTGATAGACATTAAGGAAACTTGAAGGGAAGAAAGTGATAAAGATCTGGAAGGTTTCCTTTAAAAGGGGGGGAGGCACCAACATTCCTGGCAAAAGCTGTGGTAGTTGTAAATACCTGAAGACAGTAAAGACCCATCTGATCCATCTTTATATAGGCCCATTTCAATGTTAGTGTTTGCCTATAATGGCTAAAAGAATGGTAAAGGTGATGCCAAAATTGAGATGTGGTCATTGTGGGTTTTGTGGAGGAAAGGCAAACATTTAACAACATTAACAGAACAGTGATGATGCAGAGCAAAGGAGAATGTAAGAACATATCTCTGTTATTGGTGGCTCTTGATGCAGAGAAAGCATTCAACAGAGTAAGCTAGGATTTTGAATAGGAAAGTAGAAGCATTTGCATTTCCTGATACAGTAATGTTAATTAGAATGATACAAGGGATCAGAGGCAAAAATCTATGTGGAAGGATTCCTCAGATAAGTTGTGTCTGACAGAGGAAATAGGCAGGAGTGTTCTCTCTTCCACTTTGATTGTGTTAAATTTAGGACCATTGTCAAAATAAGGGACTCAGAAATTCAAGGATATAATTTGTCAAAATAAGGGATTCAGAAATTCAAGGATATAATTTGTATAGTGTTCAAGAAAAGTTGGCCTTATTTGCAGATGATATTATTTTGTACCTAATGGAACCAGAAAAATACATCTCAGTATTGTGGAACATTCTGAGAGAGTTCCGGGTTTGTTTGGGATATAAAATTAATGAATATAAAGTAAAGGCTATAGTTAAACTGGGTACAGACACATGGATTGGTTCAGCAATACCCATATGTATGGGGGGGGTGATAAAATGAAGTATGTAGGAGTATGGATTAAAAATTATTCTGTTATGACAGCTAAGGAAGAGACTGAACAAATATAATACAAAAACTGAGAAACTGGAAGCTCTTACCTATAGATATGGATAGCAAGATAAAAGCAGTAAAAATGTTTAGTCCATTTAATTGTATACACGTCAGGCATATTTTTTTACAACCAGAGAAGTTGTGAATAATAGAGTTGAAGGTTTTTATTTGGGAGGAAAAGAGTGCAAGAGTCAAGTGGGATAAGTTGATCCAGTCGAAAAAGGAGGTTTAGGATTGTCTGATTTGAAGGGATATTTTAGAGCTACATAGTTCAGGCTCTTATGCATAACACGTGGGAAAAGCTACAATTCAAAGTTGAAAGGTATGATGGTTAAGCAAGGAGGTAATTCAAGAAATATGTAAAGAATGGGATTTTGGACACAGCAGAAAAGTATTGTAAGAACTAAGCCAACAATGGGAATGGAGAAAGGAAATTCTCCTGATAGGGATGACTGCAATTAGCGTTCCAGAGAATTGGCAAGAGTGGGCTGGAATTTATCGAGTCTAAACAAAGAGAAAGTGTTTGGGGAATCCAAATTGAAAGATTTGCGCTGGTTTAGTTTTTAATTGAATCTGGAACAAAAACTGCTGTTAAAGTGATAATTAGCAGGGCACAAAATATTACATAATATCTATAGTAATCAGAAGAGGTCAGAAAACGTTGGGAAGAGAGATTAGATGCGCAATTCACAAAGAAACAATGGGGGAGGACATATGTATGGCTTTCAAATATGTAACAAAATGTGGAGGATTTAGGATTTTTGCCTGGGAGTGTTTGCATAGATACTTTTATTACCCCAAAGTGATTCCAAAGAATTTTTCCTCGGATAGATTGCAAATGTTGGAGGTGTAATGGGAAAGAAAGAAGTACCTGGAATCTGTTCTCAGATTGTAATGAGTTGGCAGACTTTAAAAAATCCCTTCAAGAGGAATCTTTAGAAGTGGGTAGGACTAAATTACATAGAAGAAAATGGCAATTGTGGGAAATACAGGCAGAAAAATGTGTAGGAGGAGGAATGTGGTTTGCAAAAAAGCAGGAATAGGACAATTTATGTAAGGTTGCGTTATTTATATGATGAATAAATATATGTGATTTATATAATGTTTGTAAATGTGAGCTTGTTAATGTGGCTTGATTGCTGTTATGTAAATGTAAGTTTGCCTATGTCACATGTGATAATTAAATAAAGGTTAGAGATTTTAAATTCTTTGGATACAGATTCAGTTTTGGCTTCTCTTTCACAGAGGTGATCAAAATTGTGATAAAAGGAGCAAGTTGATGCACGGAATTTCTTGAAGATTTTTCACCCTCCCCTTTCCAAATTTTCTAAAGGATTCACTAACCCCTTATCCAGTTTTGGCACAAAAAAAGCAGAATAAAACCATCTCAACAAAATACAGGTAAACAGACATTTAAGAACAAATGGCAGGGGATTCCCAAAAGAATAAAGGAACCACCCAAAACCTAGGATAGTCCAAGTCAGAATGACTATTTAAGGGAACTTGTACCCCCTCCCCACTCTGTGAGAGTCCCTTTTCTCTTCCAGAAAGTCTGAATCTCCACCTTTCTCTTTGGCAACAGATAGTTTCAGACAAATGGATTCTTAAGATCATTTTTCAAGGTTACAGATGGCAGAGGGAGGAAATTCATCCTTTCCAGAGAGTAATCCCTTATCCACTGGACAAGACACTCTTATTTCCTCCTGCCCTTCATCACATACTGTCCCAGGGAATGAAGAAACAAGTGCTCCTTCACAAGTAGGGGGAAGTTTTTTATTCAAGGATGTTTTAGTGCCAAAAAAAGGAAATGCTTGGAGATCAATTCTGGATCTTTCTTTCCTAAACTGTCTGTGATAGTGCCCAAGTTCAAAATGCTGTCACTTCGCAACCTGTTACCTCCTCTTCCTCATTCAAGTTTCCTTGTAACTCTAGATTTAAAAGTTTCTTTTCACGGCCCTATTCATCCAGACTTCAGGCATTTCTAAAGGTTCTGTGTATCTGGGTCACATTATCAGTTCTCTGCCTTACCTTTTGGACTGTCCACTGTACCTAGTTTTTTCACAGTCTTGCTCCAGTTATGACTTATTACAAGCTACATGATAACCATTTTTCCATCTTTAGACAACTTTCCTGTCTGTGCCGAGTCTAAAGTGTCCGGAATCTCTCTCTTGAGTGAGAGATCTCTTACATAAGCTAGGATTCCAAGAAAACATTCAAGGTTTATATTTATTTTTTTAGCCCTTCACACAGGATTTTGTTGTGTTCCTGGGATGTCAGCTAGACACCTTATTTTAAAGAGATTCTCCTCCACGAGAAAAAAAATAGATCTATATCTAGATCTAGTTCCATGATTTTCCCTCCAATCTCATTCACTATGAGGGAATACGTCAGAGTTTTGGGTCTCATTATATCTGTGATTCTCATCTTACCCTGTATCTGAAGTCTCTCTAGTCCCAGCACCAACATCCTTTGCCCAGTGTTTTGGTTTGTGAGACTGGAACTCATTTGGTGGGGATAGCAAATATCTTTAAATCCAAGTCTTCCCTTCTCACTCCCTGTTTCAGAGCAATTGGTCACCAATGATGCCTTAGATTTTGCTTGGGGAGCAGTTTCAGGAATGGTAAAATTGCAAGGTGTGTGGGACACCTTGGACAGATGCACGTTAATATAGAAGAGATGCTTGCCCTGATTAAGGCACTCAACTCTCTGAATAGGAGCAGGATCTTGGTGAAATGGGACCAGGCAGGTTAAGAGATTTGGCCAACCCCCCACCCCCACACACAGCAGCCCCCACAGCCATCACAGTGCCCTATTATTTGGCTATTTCTCCCCTGTTACCATAAACACTGTTCATACTTGTCAGTGCAACTACTGTTTTCTTATTTACTTCTGCAATGATTACAGATATTTAAATTTAATTTAAAACTTTTATTTCAAATTTTGTAGCACAAACACTGATCGGCATTTGCTATAAAAAATAGTCACAATGAAAACACATTTAGCATGAACAGTAAACTTCTCTGCCTTTGAAACTCAGTCATTGAAACAACATTAAAACCCATATTCAAAAAATGCATCTGGTCAGTGGAGGTTTACTTTTGAGCTATTTTCAAACCACAGGCCCCTTGCACACATTTTTAGGACAATAGAGACATGCATGTTTTAATTCACCTTCCTGATTGTATTAAATTATATTCCTTGTATAATACAGCACCACTTGTTAGAGCGTGTTTTAAATTTGTAGTTTTGAACATTTTTCCAGTAAGCAATGGAACAAAACTTATGAACCAATAATGACAAAACTGACCATTTCAGTACATTTCAACCATAAAAGACCACTCAATGTCAGACAATATGCACAATCTCTGCAGAAGTAAAAGTCAACTGAATAATTCCACATTAAAGAGATCTGTAACTAATAAAGAGGTTGCTGCCTGCAAACAACTTTATATTTCAGTGTTTCATCTACAAATTTAGAGCCTTCTGCCCTTGAAAAATAAATTGCCTGGGTTGCATTAAATGGTAAGCTGGTAATATTGCAGTAGGGAATAGATGTCAAACAGGCAATGGGTTCATAGTTAATAGGCATGTCATCCAAAGGAGGACACACACTAAGGACTGTAACACCCCACCCCCTTAAAGTACAAGACAGTATCAGCAATCCAACTACATGGTGGAGGAGTAGAACTCGTAGCCTTTTGCATCAAAAGCAAGTATGCTACCTTAACACTGCTTTCAAATTCTGTAGCACAAGCAGTGATGACCATTTGCTAAAAAAAAAAAAAAGTTACATAATGAAAACAGACTTAGCATGAGCAGCAATAAAACTTTCTTCCCATAAAGCTCACAGTTCCTTAAAAATGCACCAAAGCTCACAATTTGAAAATGCACTGAAACTCACACAATTCCTTAAAGATGCACTGAAGCTCAAAATTCCTTGAAAATGCACTGAAACTCAGTCCTTTGAAAATGCACTTTGAATGCTGTGGTAGTTGGTATAGAGTATTCAGGCTCTTATCACCTGTAATTAAGGTACAGGGTTTGAGGCTGAATAAATTAACTGCCATCCCAAGCTAGGGCATTTTACACACATATACACGTATAGGTGAACTATACAAGAAAAAGCATGACAGGTAAAGACAATGTTTTGACGTAAATAAAGCAATGAGTGTAAAAATAAATTAATAGGGATCACTTGAGTGTATTTTCAACTTGCAAAATTGGATTCATTTAGTAATGGAGCTGTAGAAATAATGTCATTTCTGCTGTATTAATTATGCCAATATATCATTCCCAAAGCAGTTATTTTGAATGTGTGCGTGTGTGCGTGTGTGCGTGTGTGCGTGTGTGTGTGTGTGTGTGTGTGTGTGTTAAAATACAAAATTCTTCATTGTTATACAAAAATTCCTAGGGAAATATGTGTCTTCATTCTAAAGATCCATTTCAAGTCCTCATTTTTGGTTAAAGGTTTCAAATCACCACCACGTAAAGGAACATGCAACACCTTTAAAATCATGCACTTAAAACCTTGATCATCACCTTTTTGATATGTGCCTGTATAATGCATTAATAACAAGTTTCCTTCTAATATTTGACAAATGGTTACCAATGCGGTCTTTAAACTTCCTTTACATGGTGGTGATTTGAAACTTTTAACTGAATATGAGGAATTAAAATTGATCTTTTAGAATGAAGGCACATATTTCCCCAGGATTACATGGAACCGTGACCTCAAAACCGTTGTTAAAGCAACTGCATGAGAAGGTATAGTAATTTGTATAATTAATTATTTAATGAGTGTAATCATATGACCTTTTAAAAATATGACCTTATAACCTTTTAAGTATATTTAAGTGTATGGAGTGGTTTGTTTTATTTGATTTTATGTCCCTGAAGAAGCTACAGTTAAAGTTTTAACTTGTATTTTATAATAGCTATTCCTGCAGTGGTTCTAGTGAATCCAATTTTCTTTGTTTTATATTTAGAACCATTGGCAAAGAAAATAAGGGACTCAGAAATTCAAGGATATAGTTGATGTGGTAGTCAAGAAATGTTGTCTCTATTTGCAGATGACATTATTTTAGACCTGAAAAAAACAGAAAGGAACATCACAGTGTTGTGGATCATTTTGAGACTGTTTCAAATCTCTTCAGGTTGCAAAATTAATAAATCTAAAACAAAGGCAATAGTGGTAAATTGTGTACCCACACACAAATTGGTTCAGTAATGTCGCTCTCCTACTTTGGCTACAATAGAAGAGTCTTCGTGGGTTCTATTCAAGCAGCTTTATTATATACAAGCACATCACGATAGAAGTTTACTGACTTTAACTTAAGTAACTTGTATACAGACTACTGCAATCATACATGCTCACTGTCTGTCTGCACTCTCAAAATAGCACTGGGAATAGCACATGCCTGGTATTTATATGTGCACGTTCAGTCCTTGATATGCTTCTTAGAGATACAGCACATACACGCTGATCTACAGACTTCTCTTTGAGAAATAGACCATACAACGTTATGAATCTGTTTGACATGCAGGTAATACAAGTAGTTCTTTGTCATGCAATTATACAAGACTAGGTACATATACACAGTTATGTCCATGCTGCTGTGTATTTCACACTGGACCTGGAAATTCGACCATATCGTGTGACATAAAACTTGGAATTAGGTTTAGCAACTGGAGCTGTCTCTACAGAATGTTCAATATTGGGAGTATTTGGAACATCCTCCAGAATGGAAGTAGAGGTTGAGAGACACTCTGAGATTGGAATAACGTCTGATTCACTCTGAGATCTAGAGTCTGTATCACAGGAACAGTGCTGCGATGATGATTCTGGTACAGGAAAAAGATGTCTAATTTCTCCTGTACTCCACACCCTCAGATCCTACAAGGTAGGATCTTGGCTCGGTGCATATATCTGTAACTTGACCAATCCGGTCAAAACCTTTCACTGTTTGCATCTCCGCTGTCTCTCCTTCTTTCAAGGGACAAAGAAATCTGCTTGATTTATCATAACTGGACTTCTGGATAGAAAGCTTCTTGAATAATTGAGCTTAGATGGTTCTGTTGTTCTTAGCTTTAGGCCTCAATAAACTGGAACTAATAGGCAGAGTCATTCTGGTTTGCCTGGATAGAACTCTTTGAGTGGGAAAGCCAAGTATATTGTCACGGGGTATGTTTCTGAGATTAAGTAAATTCAAAAAGACATCGGTATTGTCACGCTTTGACCTTTCAAGCAATTGCTTTGCACTGCACGTGCAGCTAGTCCATTTGACTGTGGATATTCAGGACTGCTAGTTACATGTACAAAGTCCCATTCTCTTGCAAATTTCTGAAACAACTGACTAGTAAATTGAGTACCATTGTCAGAAATAACTTTGTGAGGACTACCATAGACTGAGAAATGATGTTTCAACTTAGTAATAACAGTAGTGGATATTAGATTAGGTAGTAAGTCAATCTCAAACCAATTTGAATAAGAGTCTACCAGTACTAAGTAGTGTTGATTGTCCCACTCAAAGATGTCAGTGACTACTGTTGACCAAGGTAGTTCAGGAACTTGACTTGACTGAAGTGGTGTTCTCTGCAAATTCGGTTTAATACTATTGCATACTGAATAAGAAGAAAGCACTTTATCAATATTTTTCAGTAATGAAGGCCAAAATACTAGTTCTCTTGCTCTTCTCTTAGTGGATGTGGAATAAACTCCCTTAAGCCATAAGGATGACACCCCACCCTCAGCACTTCAAAAAATAACTGTAACAATTTATACATAACTCTAGGACCTGTCACTGTTTTGCCCTACCTAACCTCCTCCACATCCATGTCTACCAATAGAACCTTACATACTACGCTTCCAACTTTATTTTTCTTTATACTTCTACTACCCATGTAAATATATATATATATATATATATATATATATATATATATATATATATATATATATATATATATATGCACTACCTATCCTAACTACCCTCTCCTTTCTTAACTAAATCTCTCTCTCCCTCTATTGTACTGTTCTTGTTCTCATGCATCTCTACTAAAACTACATTTACCTCTCTACTACCCCCCATTTATATATATATATATATATATGTGTGTATATATGTATGTATATATATATAAACACTACAAAAGCTCGAAACCGCACAATACCGACGCCCACAATACTGATGCCCAGAAGCATGAAACTTCAGAATCTCGACAGTGAATAATGGAGATTGACGTATAGTGCGTAAAGGTAAGTTTGCCGTTCTCCCCACTATAGTGCGATCTCGGAGTAGGTTATATTTAAGTTATGTGGGTTGTGGGGGGTGCAAGGGGGGCTTGCCCCCCTGCATACATGTTGTTATTGCTGGTTTGGAGCTTTTATGTTATGTTGTTTTCGGTATTCTGAAGTTTCGTTCTTCTGGGCGTTGGTATCTTGCATGTCGGTATTATGAGATTCGGGATTTTGTGTGTGTGTGTGTGTGTGTGTGTGTGTGTGTGTATATATATGTATATATATATATATATATATATATATATATATATATATATATATATATGGGTCTACCTGAAAATGCCAAAATCTCTAAACGAAGATTGACAACAGAGACTACCAACAGTTGAGAATCCCGACGCTGAGAACACCGACATGTATAGGTAAGTGTGCAATAGGGATGGACGTTAGGGTCAGGGTGTGGGTAAGGTAAGTGCGTGATAGTGACAGACATTAGGGTAGGATGCGGTTCAGGTAAGTGTGGTCAGGTAAGTGTGCGATATTGACGGACTTTAGGTTTAGGGGCGGGTTAAGTGGGTTAGGGTGCGGGTAAGGTAAGTGTGCGATAGTGACGGACCTTAAGGTTAGGGTTTGGGTTAAGGTTAGTGCATAGATAGTTGTGTATGTAAGGTTTAGTGTAGGTTTGTAAGGTTTTTGGTGTGCTTGTGTTGTGTGTGTGTTTTTCGGGAAAGGTATTTGTTTTGTTGATTGTCGGGATTGTGGTTTGTCGGTCATGTGAAGTTTCATGTTTTTGAACTTACTTTTTTTTTTTTCAGTTTTGTTAGGTCAGTTGTTTAGTTGTTGGTGTTTTGGCGTGTCGATGTTAACAGGTAGACCCATATATATATATATATATATATATATATATATGTGTGTGTATATATATATATATATATATATATATATATATATATATATATATATATATCGCTATATTTCATTTTTTTTATCAGTTTATTATGCTTTTTATACCAGGCATGTTTTCTCTTACTGTATCTAGGTCAGCCTATTCAAATTTTATGACGCTCTTTGTTCTTTTTTCCATTGTCACTTACAAATTTTTTAATTTCTGTTATGTATGGGTGCTGGAGCTTTCCTCCTTAGGTCTCCACTGAAAATGGGACATATAGGCTCAGATGGACCAACTCGGTTTAACAAATGTCAAATAAATTAACAAATGTCAAATAAATAAATAATAAATAAATGTGGAACCTGGGTGACCACGATGCAAAATCTGGATATATTCTTGTTGTAAGGAAGCAGGAACAACAATTTTAGGACCTTTGAAAATAATGCCATCTTCCATCAGCATTTAATTTCTGTAAGGAAAATAGGTTTGCACTTCAGGTGGTAGACTAGATTGCTTTGGCGGCCATCCAACATTAATGTAGTGGCTGAGCTTTTGCAAAATTGGATCAGTCTTTGTGTGATCTCTCAGCTGATCAAGTCTAGTGGTAGAAAAATTACTCACTGCCATCACGTCAAAGTCAGAATTCTCTGTGTCAAGCTATTTCTTCATATTTCTGGGTGATCTGGATAAGGTATCTGCCAGATAAAGTAGTTTTCCTTTTGTATAGACCATTCTGAAGTTGTACTTTTGCAATTTGAGCATCATTCTTTGTAATCTTGCTGGAGCTGAATACATAGGCTTCTTAAGAATAGTAACTAGAGGTTGGTGATCAGTTTCTATCTGAATAGCTCGACAATAGATATAATCATGAAAGTCTGAACATGCAAATACTATTGCTAAAAGTTCTTTTTCAATTTGAGCATATTGCATCTCAGTTTGTGTAAGTGTTCTGGATGCATAGGCTTCTGGTCTGCCCTCTTGAAGAATGACTGCTTCAAGACCAAATTTTGAAGCATTACAGGAAAAAGTGACTGGCTTATTTACATCATAGTATCTTAGTGTAGGTGGGGTTGCAATTTTCTGCTTAAGCTTTTCAAATGCCTTCTGCTGCTGTTCTAACCATGACCATGTAACATTTTCTGCACATCAGCTCTCTTAAAGGTGCTGTCAGCTCAATGAAGTCTGGTATGAACTTGCCTAAATAGTTGATCATGCCTATGAAATGCTGTACAGCTTCAATATTGTCTGGCACTGATATCTGAAGAATAGCTGCTTGCTTGGTCAGGCCTGGTCTCAAGCCAGTACTGGTAAATAAATGACCTAAATATGTAACTTCTGGTAGTCTGAATTTGCACTTTAAAGGATTGAGGATTAAGTTTTCTTCACGTGCTCTGTCTAGAACTCTCTTTAGGTTTCTGCCATGCTCTGCTTCACCATTGCCTCCAACTCAATAAATCATTTACTGTTATGGCACAAGGATTACCTGAAAAAATTTGCTCCATTGCATGCTGAAAGATTTCACTTGCAGAATTTAATCCAAATGGCATCCTTAGGAATCTGTATCTGCCAAATGGGGTATCAAAAGTGGTTAGTAATGAGGATTTGCGATCAAGCATCACTTGCCAAAATGAACTTTTTGCATCCAAGACAGAAAAAAACAGTGGAATTCGGTATTAAAGCTGCAACCTCTTCAGCTGTCCACATTGGATGAGGTGGTCTCTTCAATGCTTTGTTCAGATTTCATGGGTCAATATATATTCTGATTTTGTCTGAGCCCTTTTTGTGAGCTGCTACCATGGATAACATCCATTCAGTCGGTTCTGTAACTGGACAAGTTACACCTTAGTTGTACCCTTTTATCCAACTGAGCTATGACTATATATTGGAGGTTGGTATAATGGGCAAGGTGTTTACCTTACAGACACAAGGTATAGGGTTTGATTCTTACATGGGGTAATTGGCTAGGCTTAAATGGCTCACAAGGGCAGTTAGCCTAGTACTAATCTATGAACCTATCTACCTATCTATGAATCTATCGTTATCCTGCATAGCTATTGGAACTTTTCTTGCTGGTTTAAATACAGGAGTGATTTCTGAATCTAACGTCATGGAGTACACAACTGGGAGTTTGCCCAACTTGTCATCGAAAACATCAGCATACTCTGAGAAAATGGCTTCAGAAAAATTGGGACTAGGACATGCACTTTTCTAATGAACTTCTTTGGCAAAAGAGAGCAGATTCATTCTCAAACTTTGAGAACCAATAAAGACTGTACTGGTCTTCGGATTACATAGTATAATAAGCTGTAACAGTTCTTAGACAAGTAACATGAAAACATCACTGAACCTTCAGTTTGAATTTCTTCACCTGCATAAGCAACAAGTTTCGCACTACCAGCCATATTGAGTTGCTCATTAGTTTTTACTTTAGCAAATGTGTCTGCTGATATAACATTACACTTTGAACCAGTGTCTACTTTAAGCTCTGTGGATTTACCATTGATCCGGACTGTAAAAAACACTTTGTTCTTTGACAACAAATTCACTGCATCAACTCTTTCACCAATCACTGATGCACCATCTATATAAAAAGTAGACTGCTGCAACTCTACTTGATCGATTTGCTTTTTTGTGTGACCGTTCTTTACTACTTTGTGGGGTTTATTTGAATTGTAAAACTTTTGAAAATGGTTCCATTTTTCACACTTGTTACATTGCTGACCAAATGCTAAGCATTTCTCTCTTGTAGACTCATGATTGGCACCACAATTGCGACAGGTAACAGTAAAACTGGACTTGGGTTTTGGTGATTCACGTTTGTACTGCACTGAGCATGCTCCTTTAACTGAATTGATCTTAGAACTTGCTGGAAAACTAAATGTTTTTCCTGGTGAGCCAGCAGGGGTTGTGGCTGATGTGCTTAGGCCTACTTCTGTTTGCCACGTGTTGCATGCTGTCTACATTTGCTCTGGAGGCTACTGAAACCATGCTTCTGTCACTTGCAAGCATACTTGTGTGTTTTTCTGCAACTCCATGGATTTGACAAATCTCAATGGCTTTACTCAATGTCAAATCACTGTCATGAAGCAAAATCTTTCTCATAGCAGCACTTTTAGTACCACACATGAGCCTGTCCTTTATTAACTCATCTTTTAAGTCACCAAACCGGCACATTTTAGCTTTGTTTCTCAGGTCAGTTATGTAAGCTGCAAAAGTTTCCCCTGGTTTCTGATCACTCATGTAAAACAAATTCCTCTCTAATGTAATATCTGTCTGGGGGTTACACATTTCTCTGAATTTGCACTTCAAATACTCAGGGTCTTCCCTTGATTCAGCCTGTACAACAATATGATGATTTTCACCTTCTCCCTGATGTACTGCTGGTATATACACAAATGAATGCTCTCTTTCAATGGCCTCTGACCCAGTTACATTTAGAAAAATGAATGCCCTGGTGCATGCATTTTTATCTGAATAAGCTGCTTGTATACAAATATCATACTCTTGCTCAAATATGCCCCAATTCTCTGCAATATTCTGATCAAATACAAGTGGTAATGGCTTTTGAAATCTGTCTGCCACATACACATACACATATGCCAGCAATTTATGCCAGTATTTGTAACTTTGCACAATACTGCGGTGGTGGTGCTGCGGTAGCATTGTCGCCTCACAGTAAGACAATGTCCTGTTCGATTCTCATCTAGAGTGTCTTCTGTGTGGAGATATGTGTAAATGGGCATACGTTCATTGAAGGTTGTGCGTCAGGGCCAGGAACTCGGCACATAAAAATCTACTGCCAATCATTAGCGGACCGGAGTTCCGCTGTGGCGACCCCTAACCTGGAAAAGCCGAAAGACACATTTGTAACTTTGCACAATAGTACAACAAGCCTCTGTATAATTGAACTTTGCGAAATAAGTCTCTCAGGCACTGCAGTATGCTTTAAATTACTGTATTGCAAGAAATCACCTCTTATCAGTAAGAAACATCTCAAATAACTGCATGATGTGAATAAACTAGGCAAGAGAAGCTCAGAGTCAGAAACATATCGAAGTAATTGCAATAAACTAGGCAAGAGAAGCTCAGAGTCAGAAACGTATCGAAGTGATTGCACTTTGCAAATAAACAGTGCACTGCCCACTGAAATTTCCCCCAGAATGGCAGTACCTTACTAGGCAATTCTTTACAGTGCAAGAAACACTGTAATGGTAGCACTTTGCGAATAGACACACCCAGCACAGGAAAGTTTTCAAAATGGCTATACCTTGACTGTACTTCACGAAATAGTTGCATTTTGCATACAAATAACTCTTCAGAATGCAGGCACAGGAATAAGCACACACTGTAAGCACTTTTATACACTTTGAAATACTTTGAATAACTCTAGTTATGCCCTTAATACAATACTAAGTTGTAGTTATGTCAATACATAGCACTTTGCCAAAAAACATGCAGTTGCCTTGCTTTATTTATGCTTAATGTGCCCTTTTTGCTCTTATTGTATTTGCTTTGCTCGTTTAATCTCTTTTTATACACACTGTACTTTTCTTGTGCTCGTTTTTCTCTAAACATGCCTGTTTTTTTTTTCAAACACACTCGTTTTTCTTTTGTGATAATCATTTCATCAGATATCTTAATCTTAAACATTTCCCTTAGTTAATAAACTTTTTGTGCTTCCCGCTTGTTTAAAAATGCAGTTTGTGCTCTTGTAATGCTCCATTTTATCTTTTTTTTATAAAATAAGCAGTTTGTGTGAATTCTCATTACCTTTGATTCTTTTCTGGCTCTTTTTCATGCTTGTTTCTCTTAGTTTATCTTCAGTGTCATCTCTGCACCTCATGGCTCCGAATATCATTCTCTGGAATCCCGGTTCTGACATCATGTTGCTCTCCTACTTTGGATACAATAGAGGAATCTTCGTGGGTTCTGTTCAAGCAGCTTTATCATATACAAACACATCACAATAGAAGTTTACTGACTTTAACTTAAATAACTTATATACAAATTAGCTACTGCAATCATACATGTTCACTCTCTGGCTGCACTCTCAAAATGCCCAACGCAAGGAACAGCCAGTAATGTAAGTAAATCTAGTGTACTTCAGTTCAGAAAACTAAAACAAATACAAAGTCACTGGAACCACGAACTGCTCAATAAAAAAGCTTTATTCAAACTTAAGATTGGTAGTAAAAACTTTCACCTCATAAGGCTTCCTCAGGCAAACTAAAACAAACCGCACACGCAACCCATTTAAATAGTATCTCAGTCACATGGGGTAGCATCTTCAATTAGACTTGTTTATGCAACTCTTTCAGCATAGGTTTTAGAGACACTGCCATTTAAACCTGATAGAATGTGAGCCCTAAGCTGCAAAATCCAGTTCCACTCCTCTACCTCTGTCCTATCTTTTTAATATTCCCTCCACAAATTGTGTCATTTACTACCTGAATAATAGAAAAGTTAAAGCTATGATTTACTCCTTTCTCTTTCAAATGTTTATATAAAGCGTCAGTTATCACTTCTCTCCTTATTTCGGATAGATGGTTGGAAATGCATTCTTTAAACTTCTGATTTGTTCTTCGTACATAGTATACTTGGCATACTTTGCATACAGCTAAATAAACTAAATTACTTGTTTCACAGTTACCATATGCAGTTATTTTAACTTCTTTTCCTGTCAATGGATGTGTAATAAAGACATTACGCTCATCTATAAAACTGCAAAAACTACACATGCTACATTTAAATGTACCTCTTCTTTTTGAGTGTATATATTCATTCACTCGTGTTTGTTCTTTGTAACACAATATTTGTTTTAGATTGTGGCTTTTCTTATACCCCAAATTAGTTTTTTCAGTGATTGTAGCACTCAATTCAGGTACGTCAGATGAGATGTGCCAGTATTTGTTAATTATTTGCTTTATACTTCTACTGTTCTTATAAGTCAACATACATCTAATTCTTATTCTTGGTAACTGCTTCCTGTCCTGTTTCCCTAGAAAAAGTTGGTATGGCAGTGGCTGCCCTATGTTTCATAACCTCATCACTGATGTTAGTCACATTTTGCATATCATAGCCTCTCTTCACAAAGTCTGAAACAGTATTGTCCAATTGTATGCCCATATTACCATCATCTGTATTAAATTTTGCTACTCTTAGAAGTTGATTCTTCACTATATTTTCAGACATAAATTGCGGATGCTTACTATTTCGGTGCAAGTATGCATTCCTTTTTGCAGGTTTTCTATAAAGCTGAGTGCCTAAGGTCAAAGCAGATGAAGTTAGTTTTAATAAGTTTTATGATTACCTTTCCACTAACTAGTTCATCTTTAAAATTTAAGAAAGCAACATCAACAAGGAAGGATATTAGGCACTCTGCTTTATAAAAAACCTGCAAAAAGGAATGCATGCTTACATCAAAATAATATACATCCGCAATTTATGTTTGAAAATCTAGTGAAGAATCAACTTCTAAGAGTAGCAAAATTGAATATAGATGATGGTAATATGGGCATACAATTAGACAATACTGTTTCAGACCTTGTCAAGAGAGATTATGATAAGAAAAAAGTGACTAACATCTGTGATGAGGTTATGAAACATAGGGCAACCACTGCTGTACCAACTTTGTCTAGGGAAATAAGACAGGAAGCAGTTACCAAGAATAAACACAACAGAATTAGATGTATGTTGACTTATAAGAAAACGAAGTATAAAGCAAATAATTAACAGATACTGTGGCATATCTTATATGATGTACCTAAAGTGAGTGCTATAATAATTGATAAAACTAATTTTGGGTATAAGAAAAGACACAATCTAAAACAGATGTTGTCTTACAAAGAACAAACACAAGGGAATGAATATATGCACTCAAAAAGAAGAGGTACATTTAAATGTGGCTAGTGTAGTTTTTGCAGTTCTATAGATGTGAGTAAGGTCTTTGCACATCCAGTGACAGTAAAGGAAGTTTAACTGCATATGGTAACTGTGAAACACTTAATTTAGTCTATTTAGCTGTATGTAAGGTATACTGTGTAGTAAGCATACTGTGTAGTAAGAACAAATCAGTAGTTTAAAGAGTGCATTTCCAACCATCTATCTGAAGTAAGGAGAAAAGTGTTAACTAACATTTTATATAAACATATGAAAGAAAAAGGAGTAAATCATACCTTTAATTTTTATATTCTTCAGGTAGTCAATGACGTAATTTGTGGAGGGAATATTAAAGATAGGACAGAGGTAGAGGAGTTGGTGGAGTTTGTGCCTTAGGGCTTACATTTTACCAGATTTAAATGGCAGTGTCTCTTTAAAACCTACGCTGAAAGAGTTGCATAAACAAGTCTAATTGAAAATGTTACCTTGTGACTGAGAGAGTATTTAAATGGGTTGCTTGTGCTGTTTGTTTTACTTTGCCTGAGGAAGCCTTATGCGGTGAAAGTTTTTACTAGCGGTTTTAAGTTTGAATAAAGCTTTTTTTATTGAACGGGTCATAGTTACAGTGACTTTGTAATGGTTTTAGTTTTTTGCACTCTCAAAATGGCACTGGGAATAGCATGTTCCCAGTATTTATATGGGCACGTTCAGTCCTTGATATGCTTCTTAAAGATACAGCACATACAGTATACTCTGTACAAGTAATGTCCGGGTCTACTTCACGTGACTAAAAATTCAGAATACTGAATTTCATTTAACTGAGACCACAATAGCTAATTTTCAAAATACTGAAAACTCATGTGACTGAGTCTCATTATACTGAAAGCTTACAATGCTGAATAGCAAAATAATGACTTTTAAGCCATAGACATGATGTGTGTTTCCTTTCACCTGTAACTTGCTTGTGATAAAAAAAAAAACATTACTGTAACTTGAAGTGCCAACTGTCAGAATACCGATAGTAGCATAGAAAGTAGAGTTTTAGTGTTTTTAAATGTGGGAATGTGTCTCTACATTTTTATGGGAAGTATCTAAAGTAATATGGTAGATGTTTCATGTGCTCCTGGCACTATACTAAGGCTAACCTCCTGCTATTAAGTGAGAACCTGGCAAAATTTCAAGCCCCGATAAACCCTAAGAACACTTCTGCCTATGCAGAACTGTTCACAGAAACCACGTACAAGCATTTTAGTAGCTGCATAGAGGCAGCTGTATCCACCAGGAAGAAGTACAGACCTAACTCAAAAAGCAAGCCACCCTGGCGGAATCACAAAATCAGTCGGATGTATAACAGGAGGAAGAAAATCATGGCAAAAATTAGGAGGTGCAGCACCCAAGAGGATAAAAGCACTCTCATCAAACTAAACAAACAACTCAGAGGACAAATAAAGTCTACCAAAGCCAAATATGAGTTAAGTTTGGCCTCTCAGGCCAAGGACAACCACAAAGCATTCTTTAGCTATGTCAACAACCTCAAAGGCAATAAACAGTTGTGTGCAGAGCTCATTGTAAATTTAGCCACTTATACTGAACCAGAAGATATAGCAAACAGGGCTGATAAATTCAGCTCCAACTTTACTCCTGTCTTCCGCTCAACCTTCCCTCAGGAGATAGTAAATGTAACTCCCCCTACTGTCACTAGTGAACAGGTCTTCAATGTTCTAAGACCAAGAACACTGCATCAGTGGGCCCAGACAATATCCTAGGATGTCTTCTAAATAGCATGAAACATGACTTATCAGGGCCTCTAGAATTGAGATTTAACTGTAGCCTCCAAACAAGCTCTGTGCCTCATGAATGGAGAAAGAAAACAGTTATCCCTCTTCACAAAGGTGGTCCATTTACATTCCCTGGAAACTACAGACCTGCAAGTCTCACTAGTCTTGTATATAAAGCCATGAAAAGAATTTATCATGGAGATAATCAACAGAGATGTATAGCAAACCTCCAGACACTGGACCCAACTCAGTTTGGTTTTGTCAAGGGCATATCATGTCTACTCAACCTGGTAGACTTCTTTGAGAAGGTCACCATAGGAATGGATGAGGGCAAAATCATTAACACTGCCTACCTTGACCTGGCCAAACTCAAGAGGTTAGCTACAAACCTTTGTCACCTGGTGGATATCCAACTGGCTCGTAGACAGGACCCAGGAAGTTAGAATTGGGGAGTCCACCTCTATAAAAAGGCCAGTCACAAGTGGAGTCCCTCAGGGATCAGTCCTTGGACTGCTCCTTTTTGGCATTTACTTCTCAAAAGTCAAGGCCAATGTCAGTGGTCTCTGGCTGACTAAATTTGCAGATGATTACAAATTAGGAGCTGTCATTGAATCTCACACTGACACAAATGTTAATCAGGAGGGGCTTACACAGACAAACAACTGGTGCCAGAGCCATGGACTAAAACTAAATGCCAGGAAATGCATAATAGTATCCTTTGGGAAGTCCTCCATCCCTGGTAACTGTCATATTGACTATGCAGCCCGTAGAGTTGACCCAGAAGTCAGGGACTTGGGGTCTCACACAGATAGTAATCTAGCCTTTGATTGTCATGTGTCTACAGTGGTGAGGAAATCATTCTATGTTCCGCAACTTATAAACAAAGGTATGGCATCTAAGTCCAAGGAAGTCATTGTTCCACTGTATTTGACATTCATCAGACCTATCATTGAGTACAATGCCCCCTTTGGTATGTACCTAACCAGGCGTATCCAACAACTGGAATGTCCACAGAGGTTCCTCACTAGAACAATACAGGGTGTAAGTAATATGTCCTATGCTGACCACCTCAAGGCCCTATCTCTGTACTCTGTCTCCTACAGGCTTTTGAGGGGAGATCTATGCCTGGCATATAGGGCATCGTCAGACCCCACTCTGATGGACGTCCTGCATGTCCACAAAACAAACAGCACCAGAATTATCCATTCTAAAGACTTAAACCTTGCCTGTGATATAAATAGGACATGCTGGAGAGATAGGTATGCATCCCAAAGACTACCCCGTCTATGGAACAGACTCTCCATCCATGTGAAGCAGAGTTCCTTCCTAACTCAATTCAAGTGCAACTTGGACAATTGGATGGGAAACCTGAAATTAATCCCTGGTTTGGCACCTATGTCTCTAATGCAAAACAGGTAACTTATAAACGGTTCATCTCCCAGGCCCATGCTTACACTTATCTATCAGAACTTGTCAGAGATTTGGGACCATACCTCTCATCCTGGAAATATCAAAAATCTGGACAAGGCTCATGAAAAATGGGTACAAAGCTGTATTCTAACATACACATTTGCATATATAATTATGTAACCCCACCCACTCCAATGGAATTGTGGGATACCAATTTTCAAACGCAAACTGAACATACAACTAAAATGTGGCACCAGAGTACCCCTGCAGCCATTCCAATGTCCCATTGCCTGACTATTTCACCCCATTTACCATAAACACTAATGCGTGCATACTGCTTTACTTCTATAATGATTGTTTGGATTTTATTTTTACATTTTATAGCACAATGCACAAACACTAATAGAGATCTGCTAAACAAAGCAATACTGTCTCACAATGAAAATAGACTTGGTAATAAAACCTCTTTGCCCTTGAAACTCACTTTCATTGAAACAGCATTGAAACCAACACCACATCCAAAGAAAATGCATCTGGCCAGTGGTGGATAAAGATTACCTTTGGGCTGTTTTCAAATCATAGGCCCCTTGCACACAAAACAAGAAACATACACGTGTTCTTTGATACACCTTCCTGACTTTATTCAATTATATTCCTTGTATAATACAGCACACTTGTTAGACTTAAAGCGCATTTTAAATTTATTATTTGAATATTTTTCCAGTAGGCAATGAAACAAAATGCATGAACCAATAATGATAAAACTACCTATAATTTTGGAAAGTTGCTAGAATAAAATGTGATGTTACCACTATGCATTTCACTGCCATATCTTGAACCCAAGACCCTGTCCCTGTGTATTACAGTCAGAACAACATACCACTATGCCAAATCAACAGTTTCCTGAAAGATAGGAAGGAAGACTGAAACTTAAATGGCTATCATTTAGTGAATTCAGTTCTCTCTCTTCACCATAGCTCTCAACCTCTTAGCACAAAAAACCTGGACAAAGCCAGTAATGGGGGATACAGAATTCAGTTCTCACTTTACTATAGCTCTCAACGTCTTAGCACAGAAATCCTAGACAAAGCCAATAATGGAGGAATTCAGCCCCAAAATAGGGACAAATTTCAAATACTGATCTTATAAACTTAGATAATTGCTAGAATAAAAGGTTTTGTGTTTGGAACATACATATACGTGTTAGTAATATAATGATTACAATTAAAAAATGAGAGGTAACTATTGAAACTTTAGGCATTTAACAAAATACTGACATGTTGTCTAGATAAACATCATTTTATGTATAAATGCTCATATGCTGTCAGGTTAAAGATGACATTATGGCTATAATTTGTAAATGAATGTGAATTTGTTTCTCTTTAAAACTGTCTGTTTACATATAGATGTGATGTCCTGTTATTCAAATAAACTTAATCTTCTTTTTAAGTTTTTCATTATGGTTCCAAGATGTAAGCTAATATGAACTTCTTTGCATTATTATAAATGTTTCAAGTTCTATAAAATGTTTTGTGCTTGTATTCTTGTAACACATTTTGTACTCCTTTACCTAATCATAAACCCAGGTTTTGGATGAAAAGGGTCAAATGACCAACCCACCTACACAGTAATAGGCACACAAATAACATAAAATGACTATGTGCATACATATATACATGCACATATAAGGCATAGAGATTGACAAATGGAAAAATGCTAAACAAAATCTTATTCAGCACCTTATATCTAGACTGTACTTCTTAGAGTTGTCTTTTTCCCAAATTCAGAGTCTAATTACATATAATTGAGATATAATTCCAGTATAATTACTATGCAAGATAAAACACTAAATGTTTACATTCGTATACAGATGAGTTCAGAAAGTAAATCAGAAGTGCTGTGGTTTGAAGATTGCAAGTGAATAGAAAATAGATTTAAATATGTATTGCACATTCTTAAAGCTTTGATATTTCTAAAGTAACCTTCTTCTTCTTTCGGCTGTTCCTGTTAGGGGTCACCACAGCAAATCATCTGTTTCCATTTCTTCCTGTCCTCTGCATCATGCTCTTTTACACCAACCGCCTGCATGTCCTCTCTCACCACATCCATAAACCTGATCTTAGGCCTTCCTCTTTTCCTCTTACCTGGCAGCTCCATCCTTAGCATCCTTTTCCCAATATACCCAGCATCCCTCAGCACATGTCCAAACCAATGCAGTCTTGCCTCTCTTGCTTTGTCTCCAAACTGTCCAACCTGAGCTGACCATCTAATATACTTATTCCTAATCCTGTCCATCCTAGTCACACCCACTGAAAATCTTAACATCTTTAACTCTGCAGAACTTTGCACTGGTTGTAAAGCATGCTATGTGGGTAAAACGGAAAGAGCCCTCAAGAAGAGGGTGTATGAACACTTGTATGCCATCAACACTCATAATATGAACAATGCCCTTTATAGACATTCCCTTATATGTGGGTCGTTTTCTGGCTACAAATTTGGTATACTTGAAGTGATGATGAAAAAAGCCATGGGTGGCAATTGAGCTAACAATATTTATCAAAGTGAGCTTAAATGGCAACTTCGTTTAAATGCCTGGTACCCACCAGGCTTAAATGATAGTTTGTCTCTAAAACCAATTTTAATAGAGAGGGCTGCTAAGTTATGACATTTTTTTTATTTCTTTTTTACCATTTGTATGTTGTTTACTATGTCTTTAAAACTTTTTAAGGTGTCAATTGTACTGATTATTTAACTACACTTGTGTAAGGCAGCAGTAGATTTGATAAAGTTTGCTATGGTTGCAGATGAAAGTGCTTATCCAACATTTTGTTCTTGTAGCTGTGCTGCTTTTTGCAAATTTTATTTGTTGCAGCTGTGGATTTTGGCTTTGCATTAAAGCATTTTTACTGAGGACACCTGGTATCTTGTGTTACTGGACACCGCCTTCAAGTGGTTGTTTTTCTACAGTTCCTTGGTTCCACTTGTTTACCCACTGTGATTTCGCCAGTTCTGTTTGTGTGGGTTTGGTGGTATTCTTGTATCCGGATTTGTTTGGCGTTCATTGAGGATGGAAGACAACGGCTCCTATGATAGTACAGTTAATACTGTACCTTTGGTGAACTGTTCACCTGATGGAAACAAGGATAACAACAGTTTGATGTTTGGTCAACTTACCAAACTTTTGGAACAACAATGTGATCATATGCAGCGTATTTTGGATAGACTACAGATCCCAAGTGCCTCGGGGTCGCAGGCACTTGTATGACGTCTACATCAGGGTTAGTCAATGGGAAACTTCTGGTTTTGGAACAAACGGCTCTGTCTTCAACACAAGTTAATATCCCTTGTGGACAGGTGACAGGGGAGGCTAAGTCACAGGAATCAATGAGGAAATCACGTTTCAACAGATGGATTAATAATGAAATGAGTTCTGCCTCCGTGCAGTGACATGGTGACGCTGTGATTTGCCGACAAAGAAAGCTAACCACTACATTTCAAGAAGAGACCTGCCTGGCTTCTAAGAACCCCTTGATCCACCTCAAGACTTGCCAAAGTGGACCATCCTTTTGCTGCCCAGTGCTCTCACCTGTTTTTACAGAACTTACTAAAAAGCTAACCACTACATTGCAAGAAGAGACCTGCCTGGCTTCTAAGAACCCCCTGATCCACCTCAAGCCTTGCCAAAGTGGACCATCCTTTTGCTGCCCAGTGCTCTCACCTGTTTTTACAGAACTTACTAAAAAGCTAATCACTACATTGCAAGAAGAGACCTGCCTGGCTTCTAAGAACCCCCTGATTCACCTCAAGCCTTGCCAAAGTGGGCCATCCTTTTGCTGCCCAGTGCTCTCACCTGTTTTTACAGAACTTACTAAGTATGTTTCTCTATTGACCCATATTGTAAGCTAATTTAAACTTTTTGTCCCGTATTTTAGCTTGTAAACTAATTTTAGCCACTGAGTCAGGGTAACCAGCAGCCAGGCTCCTTTCCCTTGACTAAAAAGCCTCTTTGTTAGATTTTCCCTCACTACTTACCTTGTTCTTCCCACTTATTTATCTTTTCCTGGCTACCTGCTGTAGTATCCATTTTTGCCCACTAGGTGGCAGTGTCCTTTTGCCTCGTGCCCTTACTCATTCCCCACAATTTACTAGTCTTAGTTCTCTCTACCCCACTCCCATAGTCTACTAGTCCTATTTCACTGTATTCCTCCTCTTTTATCTCTCGGACATTCACAGTTGCCCTCTTTCCCCTTTCTACTCCTCTGCTCATAGTCAGTACCCTTCACTCTCACTGCTAACTTTAGAATTTATTGCTTCTTAATTTCCCCTACACTATCCTCTCTTTTATACCTTACCTGCTCTTCTAGCAGCTACTTACCTCCACTGTCTTTCTCTAGCTATATGGTGCTCACTGATTGTCTCTGCTGAATCTTCCACTACTTGCTGTAGCCCGCTCCGTTCACCCTGCAGGCTCACACTGCTCCCCTACCCTGCCCCCAATTCTCACCCACCCCCAGTGCTGTTACACTTGAACATACTCAGCCACACCCACTACTTTTATTCCCCCAATCATCTCTCACTACTACTTAACCACTCCCACTGCTAACTTTCTCCTTACTCCTCTCCTCCCTACTTCTAAACAAGAATTAACCACCACACTACCTCTCTCCTCACTACTACTGCCCCCTATTACTTAATATCCACTCCGACTGTTAACTCTCTTTTGAACCCTTTCTTCCCTGCTTTTAGAGGACAATGTTATCAGCCCTACGAACTCTCTCTTTACTGCTACTTCCCCTTCTAGTCACCACTTATCTATTCTACCACACTATATCTCATAATCTAACTATATCTAACATTTTATATTACACTACTACCTCAGATGACCTTCTCACAGAACACTAACTATAAAAACTATCTTATTATTTCTTCATTATTTTTTCTAGCTGTTCTCTACACTTTAACCATCTATGAACATTTCTTTCTAGTTAATTATGTACCTGCACATCAACAAACACTACCTAACATACACCCTAGCTCCCTCTCCCATAGCAACATAACTTCTACCTCATCATACCTACTCCCAAGATTTCATAGATCTCCCCATATTCTTTACTTTTCCAATAAGATAAACTTACCCAAGTACTTTAAAAACATAAAAACCTTACCAAAACATCCCACTCTGCTCCTATTAGATGGTTATATTCTTCCTAATCCCGGCCCAAATCAACAATTCTACAATAACCCACAACAACATATATCCAAAAATATTTCTACCTCTATACAAGTAGCAAACTCAGTAAGAATTGCTCAACTTAACATCCGTAGCATTAATAACAAACTTAGTCAACTGCATGCTGTTTTACAAGTACATGCATTTGATATCCTTTGCCTTACAGAAACATGGCTGAAACCCTCTACTCATGACCTAGAAATAACCCCACCTGGTTGCAACATCCTCAGAAATGACCGAACTTCCAAAAAGGGTGGCGGTGTAGCCATCTTATATAAATCAGAACTCCTAGTCTCATCCTATAATGTGTTTATTGCCCTCTGATAATAATGCAGAAACCCTCTCCATCGAACTCCACCTTAACAAATCAAAATCTGTTTATATCATTTGTACCTATATTCCTCCAGGAAACAATATTAACACTTTAGAAAACATTCTTATTACCCTTTCCACCCATCTACCTCAAGAAATAATTGTACTAGGTGATTTTAACATTGACTGGACTACCTGTAGCTCCTCCAAACCTAACACCCTTATTAATCTTTATGGCTTCACACAAATAATAAACACCCCCACAAGAATTCACAAACCTAGTAATAAATAAACCATCCTTGACTGGATCCTTATAAATAGTCATCCTGAAACCTACATACCAGGAACACTTCCTGATGACATTAGTGACCATGTACTAACCTATATAGCAAAGCAAAAAGCTCATAGTCCTAATAACAATTTTACATCCTATCACTCAAAAAAAACACTTTCAAGCTGAGAGCTTTCAAAGAGAACTAAAGGCCTGCAACTGGTCTCCTCTGAAAGAACTTAGACTAGATGAAGCTGTTTCCTACTTTAATACTAAATTCTTACAAATCCTAGATCATCAAGCCTCTCCTCGCTCTTCACAAATTAGAAACAAAGCAGCCCCTTGGCTCACAAAACAAACCAGAGAAAAATATTTCTTAGAAACAAAATATGGACCAAATGGAGAGCCACTAAGAGCTCTGCTGACCACCTACTCTATAAACAGCTAATAAATTCAACCAAAAAAGACATTTTATTAGATAAACAAAACTATTATTTCCTCCTTCAACAAACACACCCGAAAAGTCCTCAAAAGTTCTCGTCAGGCATCAACAAGCTACTCAAACCAGGACATACCAAAACTCCAGCCCCATCATCAGTTCCACATAATAATCCTTTGCAAATAGCAGATGCCTTTAACAATTACTGCACTGAAACTATCCAAACTCTTGCTAATGCACTATCCCCTACTTCCCCCACCCCTTTCCAAAACACAAATAGCTCAGTACCCTCCTTACATATACAACCAGTACCAACATCCTTTATCTGTAAACTCCTACAAAAACTCAAACCCTGTACCCCTTCTGCCGACCGCCTCCCGGCTGAATACCTTCAAATAGCAGCCAAAGTCATTGCATATCCTATATCCATCCTTATAAACCGAGCAATCATAGAAGGAAACATCCCATCCAATTGGAAAGTCTCCCATATCATCCCCTTACATAAAGGTGGTAATTCCACTGATATCTATTGCTTTACTTTCCCCTCTGGCCAAAATAATGGAAAAATGTATCACTATCAACTACTTCAACATCTGCTCCATAATAATTTACTAGCCAATAGCCAGCATGGCTTCAGGCCCTTTCATAGTACAACTACTGCCCTACTAACTTTCACAGACTTTATCAACAGAAATCAAAATAATAACTATCTTTCTTCTGCACTATTCATTGACTTATCCAAAGCCTTTGATATGGTGAACCGCAAATTACTGATCAGTGTACTAAAAGCCCAATCTCTTGACCCACAAGCAATACTCACTGGTTTACATCCTATCTTGAAAACAGATGACAAGCAGTGCTCTGGGACAATACTCTCTCTACACCTCTACCCGTAAACATTGGAGTTCCTCAAGGATCTATCCTAGGCCCTCTTCTTTTCTCAATTTTTATTAATGATCTCAACACTGTATTTCCTAAAGCCACTTGTATACAATATGCCAATGACTCAACCTTGATATGTACTGCTAAATCAGTAACCTTTCTTCAAACCCTCACTCAAACAGTATTTAACACTGTTGAAAATTGATTTACCCATCATTGCCTTCTCCTAAATCCCCAAAAAACCCAGAACTTCTGCTTGTTGCTCCTACCCTAAATTCACCAGAGATAGACTTCATAATTACCTCTAATAATGGAACTACTATTTCCCCTGATACTACTACACGTCTACTGGGCATTACCATAGATAACAAACTCAACTTTGATGACCATATCAACAATAGTATTCAATCTGTTAATAAAAAAACTAGGTTCCCTGTATAGAGTCAAACCCTTCCTCATTCCACAAGCTAGAACCTCCATTGTCCAGACTCACCTCGCTTCCACCCTATTCTATGCTTCCGCTATATACACCAATCTATCAAGGCACAATCTAAGCAAGCTTGAAACCAGTTATAACAGCATAGCCAGATTTGGCACAGGCACTACTTTCAGAGCCCTTCACTGTCTTAATCTCAAACAACTTGGATGGTCCGAACTTCAAAACCATCTTCTGTATAATCAACTAGTGATCATACAAAAAATTCTCTACCACCCAAATAATACCCTTATCCTTACTAACCTGATCTCCCCTTATAAAATCTGGAAACACTTAGCTCAGCTAATAAGTTACTCATTTCCAATGTTAAATCTAACAACAAAGCAGGAAACTCACTCTTTTTACTAATGTGGTGGCAAATTCTGGAACCAGCTCCCTAGAACACTCGCATCTCTCTCATCTACATCTCTCTTAAAAAAAAAACCTTAAGGACCATCTGAAAATTCTCTGGCTTTGCCCCTGCTCTAAACCAGACTGAATCCTACTTCCTCTCCTTATTTCTCTCATCTTGCCTTCAACCCTTATTCCTGTTCCATGTGCCCTCTACATCAATTTTTCTATGCAAACCAATCATACACTAGCCAGTATATTAATTTTTTCCTATTCTTTTCTTCCATAACCTTCTTATGCCTCCATCTCTCTTTCTTAGGCCTAAATATTATCATCTTCTGACCTTGTGTGTATCTAAAATTGCTGTATCTTAAACCATGTTTTGAGTCTATACCTCTAGACTTAATTTGAATTTTTAAAAGTCCAAACATTGAAATTTATGTATAGTATTGTTTAAGTATTGTATTTTCTCTTTTTACCTGCTTGGAGCTCATCTCCCTGGACCTCTACTGAAAATGGACATGTATCCAGCTAGACTAGCCCAGTTAGCAAATGTAAAATAAATAAAGTGAAGCAACCCGCTGATATTAACCACCGACTTCGGGACTTTGAAACAAAAATGAGCAAGGTATGAAATTTACAAACTGATAATGTGAACCTTGTCGAATGTATTAAACTACAGAGGGTCCCGAAGGGCCTTCGTATGTATAAGTTTCCCAATGGGTTATCCGTTAGTCAACAAGAAGTAGTGGAATTGTCATTAATGTTTGATAGGCATGGTGTAGAGCTTTTACATTTTATTGTTAAAGTAAATAACAACACGATTAAGAATCTTTTGGATGAGGTGAATGTTTTAAATGATGAAATTTTGAATGATACAAATTTTTCACCCTTGAGGCCAGATACAACATGATTTTTGATAAAATAGAAGATCAAGTTAAGGAGAATGTCAACAGGAAGATGAAAAAATTTAAGAGACTGAGAATATAAGGAAGCTTACACCTTCCCTAAAAGTTGTTATGGGTTAAATATTAGTAATGACAAGGAGAGGATAGATGAACAGGACGCTGAACCACCTGGTTGTAACCAGAGGGCCGATGAAAACTTACAAGATGATTTCTTTGATGTCGAGGTAGATGAAGTGTTTGGGCAGGATTACCCCCCATTATGGAGGAACCAAAACAGGGAACAGGCAAGTTTTTTTATTGGGGTAACATGTCACCCCCAGGGGTCGAACTCAGAGGGGTAGGAAGAACTTCTGGAACATCCGGAATCAGAACAGGTTCTATATCTTTTTGAACAAGGTGCACAACCACAAGGTATTTTTTCTAGTTTTGGTGGTGAACTACTTAGTTTTAATGGGTTCAATATTTTCAACTATACAAATAGGATAATAACAGAGGACTATTTCTCCTTACTTGAGAAGGGGTTTAAATTTGTTCCAGCTAGAAAACCTGATATTTCTAAGGTACTTACTGATTTTAAACTTTACATCAGGAAACTCAATTTTCAACTTCTTTTTAAAGATAAAAGGAACAGTTTTGTGATTATTCAAGGTTTAAGAAAAAGAGTTTGTACAACCCTCCTTTACACACCACATTGGCCCACTATGAAAAACATTTGTATGAAAGATATCTCCTATGAATATAAGAAACATAGGAATAATTATTTTAATTTGACTAACACTGAGACAGGGTACTCAACAGCCTCAGTTTATCTGATGAAATATGAATTATGAAGCCGGATAAGGGGTGGGGTTGTATTGGTTGAGAGAATGGATTATGTTAATGACATCATGAACATTCTATGTGACACAGAGAGATACACCTCTGCTTCTTTGAATGAAATTCACATATCACACAGGAGATTACAGCTGTTCTTAGAAGACAGTTTATATCAGGGTATTATTAATGAGGACACTTTGAATTTCTTGAAAAATGATTGTCCACTCATTCCCACAGCTTTTGGAATCCCAAAGGCCACAAAAATGTGGACCACCCCATATAGTCTCATAGTGACTGGCCAGAACAGTTCAACGTACCCTTTGGGTGTTTTTGTTGACAGGCTGGTGAAGGATCTTTTGGGTTCAATTACATAAGTCACCAAGGACTCTTGGGACTTTTTAACTAGGATTAAGCCCCAGTTTTTCTTTGCCACTAGTGAATTTTCAACTGTTGACATTGTAGATTTATTTAGTTCAATCCCCCATGAGGAAGGTTTGGAGTTGTTCCATGAAGCCGTATTGTCATATTCTAAATTAAGTAATATAGTGATCAACTTTGTCATGGAATTAATGGAATGGGTCCTTCACAACAACTTTATTTCATTTGAGGATGAGTATTTCAAGCAGTTGAAGGGTGTGGCTATGGGGGCCAGTTGTGCCTCCATTTATGCAAACTTTGTTATGGCCATGTGGGAGAGTAAATACATTTTTAATACTGGATTCAAACGAGTGGCTTTTGTACGGTCATTATCTTGATGACATTTGTATTCTTTGGAAATGTGACAGGTCAACTGTGGATAAGTTCATTGAACATATTAATGAAGTATGTCCATATTTTAAATTTACCCACACATTTGATGAATATACTATTGACTATTTGGATGTTAACGCCCGAGATCTCCAGTTAAGGCAGTTTTCATTCAGGGAGTACCGTAAGGCCACCTATTCTAACTGCTTTTTGAGTTATCAGAGTCAACACCCCTACCATGTTAAGAGGAATTTGGTTAGGGGGCAAATGATAAGGGGGGCAAGAATTTGCTGTACCCTTGACAACTTGAAAAGGGAACTGGGATTGTTGACACAGATGTTTAATGCAAGATGGTACCCAATTGTATGTTGCGACAGATAAATAGTGAGGCGTTTGAAGGCTGGGGTAAGAAATTTGTACCCCTGTTAGCACAATGAAATATTGAAGTGAGTGTAGAACAAACCACCTCGACTGACCTTCAATTGTTGGATACACAGGATTTTCTGAATTCTATGTCCATACAATTTGGTTCATTTGGGAATCAGGTTAAGGACATCTTGTGTAAGAACTGGGTTATTTTGGAGTGTAATAACAAATTCACTCAAGCCTTGGGTTTGTGTCCCACATTTTCTTTTAATGTGGGTAATAATTTAAAAATTTGTTGGAACATCCTGTTACTAGGAGGAACAACAATGGTACCAAACCATGTGGTAGGTGTAATTATTGCCCTTATGTATTGAGCACACGAGAGATCACTTTGGGGGATCCAGTCCACAAAGTTAGGTTAGTGGGGGGTAATTGTAACACCATAGGACTGGTCTATTTGTCTGTTTGCACTGGTTGTAAAGCATACTATGTGGGTAAAATGGAAAGAGCCCTCAAGAAGAGAGTATATGAACACTTGTATGCCATCAACACTCATAATACGAACAATGTCCTTTATAGACATTCCCTTATATGCGAGTCGTTTTCTGGCTACAAATTTAATATACTTGAAGTGGTGATGAAAAAAGCCAGGGGTGGCAATTGGGCTAACAATATTTTGTAAAAGTGAGCTTAAATGGCAGCTTCGTTTAAATGCCTGGTACCCCACAGGCTTAAATGATAGTTTGTCTTTAAAACCAATTTTAATAGAGAGCTGCTAAGTTATGACATGTTTTTTTCTTTTTCTTTTTTACCATTTGTATGTTGAGGGTACTATGTCTTTAAAACTGTTTAAGGTGTTAATTGTACTGATTAACTACACTTGTGTAAGGCAGCAGTAGATTTGGTAAAGTCTGCTATGGTAGCAGACAAAAGCGCTTATCCAAAATTTTGTTCTTGTAGCTGTGCTGCTTTTAGCAAATTGTATTTGTTGCAGCTGTGGATTTTGGCTTTGCATTAAAGCATTTTTACTGAGGACACCTGCTGTCTTGTGTTACTGGACACCGCCTTCAAGTAGTTGTTTTTCTACAGTTCCTTGATTCCACTTGTTTACCCACTGTGATTTTGCTGATCTTTAACTCTGCCACATCCAGCTCTAACTCCTGCCTTTTTGTCAATGCCGCCGTCTCCAACCCATATAACATAGCTGGTCTCACTACCCTCTTGTAGACCTTCCCTTTCACTCTTACTGGTACCCGTCTGTCACAAATATCACTCCTGACACTCTTCTCCACCCATTCCAGACACTCTTCTTCACCCATTCCATCCTGTCTGTACTCTCTTCTTCACCTCTCTTCCACACTCACCATTACTCTGAACTGTTGATCCCAAGTACTTAAACTCATCCACCTTTACCAACTCTACTCCCTGCATCCTCACCATTCCTCTACACTCCCTCTCATTTGCACACATATATTCTGTTTTAGCCCTGCTGACCTTCATTCCTCTCCTCTCTAAAGCATATGTCCACCTCTCCAGGGTCTCCTCAACCTAGTCCCTACGCTCACTACATATCACAATGTCATCTGCAAACATCATAGTCCACGGGGCCTCCTGTCTGATCTCATCTGTGAACCTTTCCATCACCACTGCAAATAAGAAAGGGCTCAGAGCTGATCCTTGATGTCATCCCACCTCCACCTTAAATGTATCTGTCACTCCCACCGCAGTCCTCACCAATGTCACACTACCCTCGTACATATCCTGTACTACTCTTACATACTTCTCTGCCACTCCCGACTTCATCATACAATACCACAACTCCTCTCTAGGTACCCTGTCATATGCTTTCTCTAAGTCCACAAAGACACAATGCAACTCCTTCTGACCTTCTCTGTGTTTCTCCAACAACACTCTCAGAGCAAACATTGCATCTGTAGCGCTTTTTCCTGCCATTAAGCCATACTGCTGTTCACTGATCATCACCTCCCTTCTTAACCTAGCTTCCACTACTCTTTCCCATAATTTCAAGCTGTGACTGATCAATTTTATCCCTCTGAGGTTACTGCAGCTCTGCACATAACCCTTATTCTTAGATAGGTACCAAAACTATTTTTCTTCACTCCTCAGGCATCCTCTGACTTTCCAAAATTTCATTAAACAATCTGGTTAAAAATTCCACTGCCATTTCTCCTAAGCACCTCCATGCTTCCACTGGTATGTCAGCTGGGCCAACAGACTTTCCATTCATCATCCTCTTCATAGCTGTCCTTACTTCAGCCTTGCTAATCTGTTTCACTATCCCCACATCATCCAACCTTCTCTCTCTCATTCTCTTCATTCATCAGCCCTTCAAAGTACTCTTTCCATCTACTCAACACACTTTCCTCGCTTGTGAGTACGTTTCCCTCACTATCCTTTATCACCCTTACCTGCTGCACAATTTTCCCAGCTCTGTCCCGCTGTCTAGCCAATCGGTACCGGTCCTTTTCTTCCTCTTTAGTGTCCAATCTCTCATACAACTCTCCATATGCCTTATCCTTAGCCTTCGCCACCTCTCTCTGCCATGCACCTCATCTCCTTATACTCATGTCTACATTCTTCATCTCTTTGACAATCCCACTTATTCTCCGCCAGCCTCTTCCTCTGTATACTCTCCTGTACTTTCTCATTCCACCACCAGGTCTCCTTGTCCTCCTTCCTCTGTCCAGATGTCACTCCAAGCACCTTTCTAGCAGTCTCCCTTACTATAGCTCTGCTGTAGTTACCCAGCTATTCGGTAACTCTTCACTGCCTCCCAGTGCCTGTCTTATCTCTTCCCTGAACTCCACCTCACAATCACCCTTTTTTAACTTCCACCATTTAATCCTTGGCACTACTTTCACACTCCTCCTCCTCTTCTTGATCACCGTCACCCTACAGACCACCATTCTATGCTGCTTAACTACACTTTCCCCTGTTACCACTTTACAGTCTCCAATCTCCTTCAGACTGGCCCTCCTACATGGGATATAATCCACCTGTATGCATCTTCCTCCACTTTTGTACGTCACCCTATGCTCCTCCCTCTTCTTAAAATATGTATTCACCACAGCCATGTCCATCCTTTTCACAAAATCCACAATCGTCTGACCTTCTGCATTCCTCTCCTTAACACCATACCTACCCATTCCTCATCCCCTCTGTTCACTTCACCAACATGCCCATTGAAGTCCGCTCCAATCACTAGTCTCTCACCCTTGGGTACACTCACCACCACTTCATCCAACTCACTCCAAAATTTTTCTTTCTCATCCATCGCACACCCAACTTGTGGAGCAAATGCACTAATAATATTTATCATTACACCATCAATATTCCTAAAGTAACCATGACACTGAATTCTAGATCCTGAATTGAGTATCATTTTAAAGTAAAAGGAAAACATAAGGAATCTGCTAACATCTTTTAATCTCTGCTTGTTTTGTGAGCAGGATATACATTATAATTGTGTAGCGATGCATTTTCTGTAGAAAGACGCAATTTGTTCAATGAAATGGTACAGAGCAAAGTCTTTAATCACCATGGCTAGTGCTTCAGGGATCCAATTACTTCTTGATAACAGATGTCCATAGCTGATCCTCTTAACTAATATGTATTCAGATTTATGCGTATTTTGGCAGAGAGGTTTAAGACTCTATCAATGGACCAAGAAACTGCAACCACACATACACAGCATTCAATTCAAACCAGTCCACTCACACACACAGCATTCAATTCAAACCAGCCCGCTCACACACACAGCATTCAATTCAAACCAGTCCACTCACACACACACACAGCATTCAGTTCAAACCACTCCACTCACACACACACACACACACACACACACACACACACACACACACACACACAGCATTCAATTCAAACTACTCCACACGCACACACACTCACAGCATTCAGTTCAAACCAGTCCACTCATACACTCACAGCATTCAATTCAAACCAGTCCGCTCATACACACACAGCATTCAATTCAAACCAGTCCACTCATACACACACAGCATTCACCTCAAACCAGCCCGCTCACATGCACACAGCATTCAGTTCAAACCAGGCCGCTCACACACACACACACACACACACAGCATTCAATTCAAACCAGCCTGCTCTCTCTCTCTCACACACACACACACACACACACACACACACACACACACACACACAGCATTCAGTTCAAACCAGCCCGCTCACACACACAGCATTCAATTTAAACCAGTCCACTCGCATACACAGCATTTAATTCAAACCAGTCTGCTCACACACACACAGCATTCAGTTCAAACCATTGTGCTCACACACACACAGCATTCAATTCAAACCAGCCCGCTCAAACACACACAGCATTCAATTCAAACCAGCCTGCCCACACACACACACTCACACACACACACACACACACACACACACACACACACACACACACACACACACACACACACACACACACACACACACACACACACACACACACACACACACACACACACACACACACACACACACACACATACACACACATACACAGCATTCAGTTCAAACCAGCCCGCTCACACACACAGCATTCAATTTAAACCAGTCTGCTCACATACACAGCATTTAATTCAAACCAGTCTTCTCACACACACACAGCATTCAGTTCAAACCAGTCCGCTCACACACACAGCATTCAAGTCAAACCAGTCCACTCACGCACACACACAGCATTCAAGTCAAACCAGTCCATTCACACACACACCCATACCCACACACACACACACACACACACACACACACACACACACACACACACACACACACAGCTCTGCAATTCCCTAACTTAATTCAAACCAGTCCGCTCACTCAAGTAGCTCTGCAGTACAGTTCAGTTCCAGCAGAAAAAGTCCTTCCCGAGCAGTCTATTCCCGCTTGCACTCGCAAAAGTCCTTCTTGGGCAGAAACTGGAAATTGCTTTTTTATGTCTTCGTTTTAATTGCTGCATGATCAGAAATAGTTATTGGATGTGTGTGAATGCACATATTCCTATGAAGTTTCTATCAAGTCTAGCCCAGTTTATTGTACCTTGGGGAATAATATGTAAATTCTGTCTAAGTTCCTACTATTGAACTTATATCTTCAATACCAAATATTTTCATAAATGTCTTCAGAAATCTGCCCCCTTTTGTTATATTGCCCCTTCTAGGTACCCCAGTACATTCTCACTATTGTAAATCAAATTCCACCCCCAACCTATAAATAATAATCCCTGTTGGAAGCTGATTAATTCTTCTAAAATTCTCCATAGTAGTAGTTTTTGGTGGAATACAAATACATGCCATTGTAATCCTCCTCCCTTGCCGATAGCCCCTTACTACCACAAATGTATTTTTCCCCTCATCTATCACTGTTGAGCCCCTCTAGCAATTAGTATAATTACTTCCCTTTTCCTCTGTCCCTGATTATTCTGCTGAATAACCATTCTGAAATTCTGTCTGTCGAATTAACATGCTCATTTCTTTTCAAATGCATCTCCCATAGCATTACTATTTGCATTCTGTATTTCTTAATATAATTCAATACTCTTTCCTTTTTATCTATGCTTGTAAGGCCATTCACTTCTAGGATAATATGGACAGTGTAACCATCATGACAAAAAGCTATTGTTCCCACCTATTTATTAAACATGAGGATTTTTTTAATGTGTATTTCTAGCTTTTGTGTTACATGCATATACTAATGTTTGGCAGACTGATCTTATGTACAGTTGTTTCTTCTACTCTCCGTTTGAAACTGTCATATTTTTCAAGACATTTTGTTTTAATGAAATCCCTCAACAAAAAACTAAATGTAAAACACCCACATCCCCTGTTAACTTGGAACAATCACATAGCTATGTACACATTTAAAACATGAAGTTTAACCCTCAAGAAGGGAACAGTTGCCTCAGATTGATGGCTGGACCTACAGGCATTATCTCACATAAAATTAAAGTTACTCATGCTAAATCACATGCTACATCCCATGTTCCTACTTACACTGATTGCTGTCTGTTATTTTGTCTCTGTTGCCCTCTCAGATATGAAAAACAGCTTGTATGCCTTCAGAAAACATTAACTCTTAGCCCTAACCAAAGGTGCACTGGCCATCTTTCAATAAAACTAAATTGTATACTGTTCTATGGATTGCATTAAAGAGTTAAGGGTTTCTTGTGAGATTACCTCTTATTCACTTCCCATAATTTCAAACTTATTTTTTTTCACTGAACTGCTTGCCATTGTACCTTTAAATTTTGTGTTTCCTTCAGCAAAGAGTGTTTGAAATTCTCAAGATTAACTGCTTGCACATGGAGGTATATTGTCTCCATGGAAATGTACTTAGCAAGGAGTATTTATAAATTTCATTCAGAAAAGAATGAACAGCTGCCCTAAGATGCAGACATATCGACTCCACTGAACATTCACCAGTTGAAAACATACAAGCTAACATCTTTCCAGTTGTAAGAAGCTTAGCATTCTCATGGCTTTCATAATTTTTCATTATTTGTAAAGCCTACATGCTTACAAAACACCTGTTTACAGCTTAAGCCAAAGATATATGTGTTAAAATGCTTTTTAGTCTTCCATTTGTTCAATGCTTTCAGAGTTGCTAGTCTTCCTGTTTATCTCCGTCTCCCAACACCAGATTCTGGTTCAAGTCCAAGGTGCTACTAATTCTTCTAGTCACCTCCTGTGTTTTTTCTCTCTCTCAAGTATTTCCCTTTGGAAAATTGGAAAAGGTTTCACAGGCAAAGTCTCACTGTGAACCTTACCATCAGAAGAATGTGAAACAGAGTCCCCTTCTGCTTGCGAACTCACCTTTTGTTGGATAAACTTTATTTCCTCCACCCATTCTGCATCAAAAAATGACTTTGATCCTCCAGGGGAAAACAAAAAACACTTTGAAGGCTGGATACAACAGCTTGAATCTCGCACCTGCCTTTTCACATTCCCTGATTGCTGTGATAAATTTGCTTTTCTTCTGCCTGGTTGTACAATGAATAATCATTTTTTGCTGTCTCCAATTTGTAATACCTTGCCCTTCTGCCACATTTTGACCAAATCAACTCTTTCTGCTGGTATGATTGCATCTTTATTAATATAGTTCTTGGCAGCTTTCTAATGGCCAGGTTTGGAGCACACAATCATTGTGCTCTTTCAATGCTGTGGAACACCTGTCCAGTTGCTTATTTGTGCTTTCATAAAATTAATATAGTCTGTTCCTTCCAGTTTCTCTGGTACAGCAGAAAACCTCAGGTTTTCTCTGCACACTGTGTCTTCTGACTCTATTTTTAAAACCGTTCTTCTTGAGAAACCTCACATATAGCCAGCTTTTTCTTAATGCTATCCTCCGATTTTTTTTTTGTTTTTGCAGTTTTATCATTTCATCTGAATGACTAGTTAAAGCTTCTTCTATTTTTTCCAGACTTTTGTTGTTTAAATTGATACAGGTCTTCAATGATTCATTTATTTTAATCATCTCTAAGTGCAATTGATTTGTTTTTCAACCAAAGCTGAAGCTTCATCTGCTTTTTTGCTGAACAGCTGCAGAATCCTTCCCATGAAGTGTTTTCTTTTTGTTTCACCTTTTCTGGTTGATTTTCTTTCAGGTTTTCTAAATTTCTTCTTTGCTGGCATCCAGGAAGTGTATTTAGTAGCGAGTAACTGAATTTTAGTAAAGAGAAAAAAAAGGGAAATATTTTCAATGGCACTCCTTTTTCTCACTTTCTGTTCTCACACTGGGAGAGCTGAAGTTATGTTGCTCATCGGTGTGAAACCATCTTGGAAGCCCAATATTACAGGTGTTTGATACATTCCTAACCCCAGTTAACTTCAATGTATGATAGGGTCTTAATTCCCTTTATGCATCTGTTTACTGAGGATGTGCAGCAGGTACTAATGGAGACAAGAAAGCCTGATACTAGAAAGTCGTATATTACCAAATGGAAAAGGTTTTCTTCTTACTTGCCAACAACATATCCAGCAGTCATTCAAGGCTATTTGTTCTCTGGTTTTATAAAATCTGAGTTGCTATCCTATGGCCTTTTTTATTGTTCCATCAAGGTTAATGTATTGGCCATTTCAGCATTTCTTTCATTGCACTCTCACGTTAAGATAGTTGTGAAAGGGGGTTTTGCATAACAGGCCTCCTAGAAAGCTGGTGGGCCCTCCTTGGGATCTTAATTATGTGTTAGAGAAGCTGATACTTGCTCCATTTGAACCAGCTAACCTCACTGACATGAGGTTCTTAACATGGAAAACAGTTTTACTGATTGCTCTGACCTCTGTAAGAAGGGTATGCGAGTTGCAAGCTCTACCTCATTTTCTACAGTGACAGGGTTTCTTTGAGGACTAATCATCTTTTATTTCTAAAGTGCTTTCCAAGTTTACTTTAAGCTGAGCTGTCCATCTCCTTGTTTTCTTTCTTGAATTTATGCTGCATCTGTTGGATGTCTACAGACAAGTCTGGTACTATCTTGACTAAATTAAATCTTTTACATCTTCAGATCAGTTGTTCATTACTTGTGAAGGTAAGAAGGAACAACATGTGTCAAATTAGACTGTTTCTAAATGGTTGTCTAAGGCTGCTATTCACCACAACAAACCCATTAGAGGCAGGGTCAAGCCCAACTCTACCAGGGCCTTGGCTTCATCTGTTGCTTTTTGGAAAGTGTTGGACTCTAGAAGCAGCAGCTGGGTCATCTGTACATCCTTTTACAAAGCACTATAAGCTTGATTCCTTTTCTAGTTCTAGATCAGGCTTTGCTGGGACCATTCTTCCACGTCCCAAAGTTCTGCAGTAATCTACCCATATAACTTACTGCAGCAGTGATCAATAATGATGAACATAGTACAGTTGTGTAAGTACACTTACCATAACAGTGGATGTTCGAATGATCACTGCTGCAGTAGCCACTCCCTCCATCCCCCTTGTTTCTTGCTGTGTTGTTTGCCAGAGTCTAGACTTTTTTATATATATTTATTTTTGTCTCATTGTTCTTTCAGGGCTCATTGTCCCTCTCTCTGTTGGCCTGAAAGCTCTGAAGAGATTGGTGCCCAAACCTGTGTTTAGTCAACTCAGCCTCTTCCATTCACTTTACTGACTTGCATAGGCTCCATTACCCACTTTTTACACCTGTTCCATGGCTTTCTGTTGAATCTGCCTTCAATCAATGTGGTTGCATCTTTCCGTTCTCATAAAATGAAGAAACTTGTTTGGAGTCTTTTGGGGGTCACACCTGTTCCAAATTTGCCTCAGACTCTGGTAGGTGGCTCTGTTATGACCACTTGTTCTTCAGACCACCCATAAATTTTACTCCAGCCTTAAGTTGTAGCCTAACAGGCCAGCAAAGACCAGGAAATAGCCATATAATCTGCAGTTGTAGGGATATCCCTGGGAAACAAGGGAGAACCACTTTCCTTTGTGTCATTTGAAGGGTTTACAGTTGACGGAGATGGGGATGTGTAGCTGAGTCTGTTGTTCCTAAGGCTCAGACATTTTTTTAGTAAGCATGGGCTTTTTTTTCTAGTTTCACTGACAGGACATATTTGCTGGGATTTGTTAAGGAACATTTTTCTGCCATTTCCCAGCCTTCTGAATCTTCAAGTAAGACCAGGAAAATAAGTTATTTCTCATTCTGATCAGGCTCTTCAGTCAGAAGAGTAGACATTTCAGGAGGAGGGTTATACCTTAGGAAATTCTTCGGTCCAACCATTCTTATTCTGAGACAAGTATAGTATCAGATTTTCCTGCTGAAGAGATTTCATGTTAGACAAAATTTTAGCGAAAGGAAGTGTTTTTCCATTGAGACCAGAATGATCGTCTTTGGCATAGAAAGTGTATAATGATTTATTAAAGTTACTCATGGCCAAGGCTGCCCCTGTATCATCTGCTTTACCAAGTGCTTTTCTCACAGCCTCCTGCTCATTGTAAGTCTGACAGGTTATACAAGGTGCCCCAGATGCACAAGTACTTGTTTTTTAACCATAAAGCAGATCCAGCAGTGGTCTCTCTTTCTACATTTACTGCTAGATGGGTTGCTATTAATAACCCTATTTCTTCTGACAAAGATGGAAAAGCAGTGGATATGTTAAGGAAGAAAATGTATTCTTGTAGTATTTTACTTTCAGGAGTTTAATTTTGCTTGTCTCTTTTCAGAATATGTAGTAGTTAATGGTTAAACGTCTTTCTTCTGAGATAAAGAATTCATTAAATGCTTTTATGACTGCTGATTTTAGATGACTAAGCATATTTTAAAGTGTCCTTATGATGCTGATTACTCTTCCTCCAGAGCTGCTGCTTCTGGATCAGTTTTGAGGAGAGTTACTTGGCTTCACTCTCAAAATCGTCCTAATGATAAATCTGAGATTTTAAATTCTCCTTTGGATAGTCTGTTAGGCCCTTCTGCTGCTGAGTTGCTTTAAGAAGTGTGAAGGAAGGGAAAAACTGATTCAAGGAGTGATTTCTATCTTTAAACCTTCCTTTTTTTTTAGACCAAATAATAGTTTTCCTAACTCCTTAGCTGTCTTTTCCAATAAGCATTTTAAGAGGCAAGATGCCAGTAATCGGAGTTTAAAAAAAAAAAAAAAGAAAAAGGAAAGTCCTCTAAAAGTCAAGGACAGGATTCCTAGTTATCCTTTCCAGAGAATTCACTTTTTCCCAGGGAACCAGATTCCTCTTGTTTCCTTCCATTCTAAAAAAAATGTTCTGTCAAGAGAAGGAAATAGAGAGAAACCTCCAGAGGACAGAGGATAAAAAGGTCTTGTGCAAAAGAGTAGTGGTGGAGAGAAAGTATTTTAAGGTGAACCCTTCAAAGAGAACAAAAGTCTTAGTGATGAGATTAAGGTAGCGAGAGGTGAAAAGAGGAATATATGAGTTGGGGGAAGAGGTACGAGAGAGGAAAATAGTCAAGTTGTAGGAGGTCATAGAGAGATTCAGGGCATAATCAGAACTTTACAAAAATGAAGATTCAGAAATGCTAGAAGCAGGAGGACAGTGGGGGAGATGGCAGTGACAGAGGATGTTAGAGGAAGAGGAAAAACAGATGATAGATGGGGATATTAGGATGATAGAGTTAGAAGTAGCATGGGGAAGGATTGCAAAGGGAAAATCCCCAGGTAGTGATGGCCTACCAGTTGTAATGGAATCTACAGAAGGAACAGTTTATGGTAGCATGGCTGGAACTGTTTAATGAAATAATGGAGGGAGGGCAATTACGAAGGTCATGGAAAGAGGTGGTTATCTCAGTAATTCCAAAAGAAGGAAAAGACCCTAAAACACCATCTTCATATAGAGCTATTTGGGTCCTAAACCATGACTATAAGTGCTTTATAATTATACAGAAAAATAAACTTGGTAAGGTACTTCCAAAGGTAATGCATGAGGCATTAAGGGTGGGGTATTTAAGAGTGCTGGATGTTATTTGTTTTGTGATTCTGATGAAGTACCTGTACGAAAGCGCTAAATCTCTGTTATTGTGGACATTAAATATTTTGGATATTTACTCCAGTGTGGCTGTTCTCTGCTTCTGGACCTTATCCTGTTCCTGTGTGGAATTTTGTTCTCAGTGCTCTTTTAGTGTTTGGTTCTACATACTTGCACATTAATTACAGAAATTAGATATTACTAAGGAGGCTATATATATGAGATAAGCTGTCTTTGCAATTATATGATTCAGATCAGTATGATTCTTCTTGATAGTTATTTTTTTTTATGCTTTACTTAGTATACATATCTTATAGTACAGGGTTGAGAGAGGAGAGGAATTACAGGAGAGGGAATCTAGGACATAGAAACTTTGTGTCTGTATTCATTAAGTGTAGGGAAGAAGCAAAAGGGAGAAGGAAAAGTTAGAGGACTGTGTGTGGTAATAGTAGGGTAAGGTACAGGTAAAAGAGGCAAGAGATTATCATTTGCATAAAATATAATAGCAAGATGGAGGGTAATGCTATTACAGTCACAAATTAAGGAAATATTTGAGTAACAGAGTTAACATGAACAGAGCCATGCATTTTTAGATAGTTTTTAAGATTGTGTGAAGGATTTCAGGGGTGTGTCTGTCCTTATAGATGTGGGCTTAGTGTTCCATATCTTAGCTATGGAGTGAGAATATAGAGAATAACCTGCTGATTTAGTTCATTTATGAACAGTGAGTTTAACTTGTTTACTTGATCGCAGAGGCTGTTTGGGAAGTGTTTTTGTAGTATAGAATTTAAGGCTGGGCAGGCCTTTTTGAACAGTTTGTCTTAGATAAGCGTCATCTAAAAAAAACATCATGATTCTATGTGTGACAATTTGCTTGAATGTATTTTAGTTTGTTGGGTAGAGTGAATTCTTTTACAGTTGTAGTCATATTATTTTTCAGTCCATTTCCACTTCAGAGAGCTGAAAAGCGAGAAAGCCTCAGTTTGTGATTGTACAAATTCCAAGACCAAAGACTATTAGAACTAGAGAAAATAATGTGCAGGGACACCTGATGTTTAATGCAGCTATTATAGTATCACTGAATGGATTTTTTTATATAAGGCTATTTGTTAAAGATCATCTATAAGTAATACTTATTTGTGATTTGCACAGTAGAACTGAAAATGTGAGTTTTCTGATTTTTTTTTTTTTTTTTTTTTTAATTAACTGCATGCACTTACCATTGTTCTCTGACTTGTCATAGATGCAGATTCAGTGTTTCTGCTAGACCAAATGTGTTGTCATATTATTTTACTAAATATGCATTTCTAACTGTGTCACACATTTGTTTTTTTAGATGACGCTTATCTAAGACAAACTGTTCAAAAAGTTAACATTTGATGTAAAAAAATAAAATGTTTGTCATGTCTTAGTAAAATTGTGAATATCCAATTAAAATTAAGTGAAATATTTGTAATAATCAGAAAATCTAAGATAACCTGTTATAACTGGCCATAAAAGGTCAAAGGTTCGGATTGCTAGTTAAGTGTTATTTCAAACTGATAAGTATGATCATTCTGCAGTAATGCTTCCCTATTTGCAAATCAGAAATAGATTTGATGTTAATAACCATCTGCTTTTTTTGTAATGTCAGAGGATTTAACATTATCATTTTTATGACAATATGTAAATAGTTGACAGTAGGAGAGGGAAGAGGGTTATTATTATGGCTAGGGGAATAAACACACTGATAATACAGTCCTGGCAGTAAAAAGGTTAACTAAATTAGTGATAAAAGCCAGGGATGAGGGGGAATATGTGCACTGTTTGGAAGGATTATTAATGTAAGTGAGTGCTGTACCTTAGTGATGTCCCTGTAGTTTATTATTTTTCAGTTACTACCAAAAAAAAAATCATCCGATATATAAGTTGTGTAATTTTTCTTGTCAAAGGCTCCCTAACTTTGGAGACTTTTTTCCCTTACATGCGCACATTGTAATGTTTGGCAAGCTGATCTTTTATACAGTTATTTTCTTCTTATCTCCATTTGAATCTATGTCAAATTTTTAAGACTTTTTGTTTTAATTAGAACCCTCTCTCTGTGTCTGTCTCTCTCTCTCTCACACACACACACACACACACACACACACACACACACACACGAGTAACTGAACTTATGAACATATGCATGCTGTTGAAAGTGCAAATTTTACAAATACCTTTGCAAAATATACCTGCATTTGTAGAAAAATTAAGTTTTTTATTCACTGTAATCAATAAGGTGCTTGATTTCAGTCGCAGATTTGATAAAGAAGAAGAATTAGACTGGAGGGAATATAGTTGGCAGCTTAGACTTGAAGCATATAGGTATCCAAGGCTGAATGTCAAGGGAAATTTCTTGGATATAGCTAGGAACTAGGAAGATTGATTAGTTTTTTTTCTGTATTGATGTCAGAACTTTTCTACTGTATTATTTTAAGTATTTCTCTGTGATCTCTGAACTCTTGACTAGCACTGTGTCGTAAGTATTGTCTTGTGTTTTTATTATTTATTATTAAATATTTTTAAACCTTTCAACTGTGGCTGTTTTTTGTAGAGATAATTTAAGCTCTGAGTACATTGCATGTATTTAGTGATATTGTACAAAGCCACTCCAATAGCCTTGCTGTTCAGTCACACTTACCATTTGGATAATAATATTGCACAGTATAATTGTCACCCTTTCATAAGGGCCTTTTAGTAGCTGATAAATATTAGTGAGTGGTGGTAAGTGGTACTACCGTACAGTCTGGGTAAAAGGGGCACAGCTGGAGAACCTGTGCCAGCCTTCCCCAGGAGTGTCTGTGTGGTTGTATACAAGTCTCATCTCAAAGTGTGTGTGTGTGTGTGTGTGTGTGTGTGTGTGTGTGTGTGTGTGTGTCAGCTACTTGGGCAGGGACACAAAGCACTGGTTGGACAGAGAGGGTGCTGGAGGTTTTAACTTGCCCACTAGGCTGAGATCTGGACCCTATGGCTGTGCCAGTGGGGAGTTTTATTGGGTACCTGGAGAGAAAGGGAGAAACCAGCCCCAGACTGACTGATCTCTGTGTGCTTTTAAGGGAAATTGTACTTTACTGTGTGTGTACTTTATTATCCTGTCCCTATATGGATGCCCCTCACTGGTGTTAGTGGTGAGGATTGAGGCCCCTTGATTGCTGGGCCAGTGCACGGGTGTCACACCTGTTATTAGGTGGGATATTCACAGTATGTTTTTTTATTAGGTGCCTGAACTCTAAGGAACTCTAGGGAATCTTAGATCTTCCACACAGAGAAGTTTCCTCATTGTTTGTTGTTGGACCCAGTATATTGACATGCTGGGTTTGTGAGACTTTGAGGGACACCACGAAGACTGTTTGTTTAGCCATTTTATTTTCAAGATCTACTCTGCTGTCACATCAGTCGTGCTGCACTGCCCATCAGCCATTTTCCCTGCTCCAACCCCTCCCCAAGATGGTAGCATAGGCTGGCAAGTAGTAAAAGAAACTCACCACTGAGCGAAGCAGCCTTGGATAAAAGGAACTGTATACAAGAGAACAAAAACCAAGGATGCACCAACAGCTATGTAGAAATCCAAAAATTATCAGCAGACAAATCCAAAACGACAACAGCCAACGATATATTCCACTTTTTTTCACTGAATGTTATTGAAGTCTGAAGAAGCATCATAGGATGTGAAAGCTCTTACTATTTTATTCTGTTCCTGTCAATAAAAAGTGGAATATATCGTTGGCTGTTGTCGTTTTGGATTTGTCTGCTGATAATTTTTGGATTTCTACATAGCTGTTGGTGCATCCTTGGTTTTTGTTCTCTTATAGGCTGGCAAGTGACCACTCTCAATCTGAATTGGCATTAAGTGGAAGAAATACACTGTGACAAGCCCCTGTATTACATCAGGTTATCTAACCCTACAGAGATCCACTCTCTCTTTTTTAACATTATTATTAAATTATCACTCAAAGGCATAGGCAAATATATATTAAAAGAAAATAAAACAAACCATTTTATCATTTTCCATTTAAATACAATATACGTCACTTATATTTTCTTTGCTACTATCATTGGTCAAGCATTACAAAAAATTGCTGAATTCTTACCTTTCTTTAAATGTCACTCCACCTTCTGAATATATGCATATATTGTTCCCACAATTTCCATTTACTTCTATGTAATTTGCTCCTTACATTTTCTAAAGATCTGTGTTTCAGTTTTTATATCTTTTATAATATTCAGTACCCCAAATACACTTAGTGTGTAGACTTTGATTTCCATTTTCTAAGAAATGCTTTTTTGTCAGCCAACAGAATTAAACTTAATAAGGCTATGTCTAGACAATTCACATCCTGTATCCCAGCTCAAAAGAATAATTTCCTTTAAACAGCCATTTGCTTACCCAATATGTGATGTGCTCTGCATGGTTTTTTTGTAAAATCTGCCATCTCCTTACATTCCCAAAATGTATGTTACTAGTTGCCTCTTTCTGGCCCATTGCACCTCCAGCATTTGCTACCTACATGAAATACTTCTTTGAAGTTGGGGTATAAAAATACCTGTGCAAACACTGCCAAGCAAAGATCCTAAACCTCCTGAACATGGTTGTATAGTTGGGAGACATACATATGTATTCCCACTGTTTTCTTGTAAATTGCTTTTCCGGTATCGGTTATCAATCTATTCTAACCTCTTCTGACCGATTCTTATAGTTAACCTGCAATATTTTATATGCCCTACTAATTATCCCCTTTTAACAGCTGCTTTTGTTCTAGATTTATCTAAACTATCAGAGCAGTTCTTTGACTTCAGATTCCCCGATCCCTTTCTCTTTGCCTATCCTCTGAAATCAAGCCCTGGTACAGAAGACAGTCTCTAGCCAGCAATCCAAATGTCTTCTTGGCGTCATCCCACTCTGTTGCCTTTCCTACTTGAGTTATTTGCTCCCAATATTTTGGTTCCCTTGCTAGGTTTCTCCAGTAAATAGCCCCCTCTTGACTGTTTTCTGTACCCCCTACTTGCAGTCCATCCCTATTAGCAGGCTCTCTTCTCCATTCTTATATTGTCTTAGTTCTTAAAATACTGTATGCTACTTTATGAATATAATGTTCTGTACAGTGATTGTTCTCCTTAAGGAGCTACATCCAAATTCCCACTCCCTCTATTTCTTGAACTTCTTCCTTGTTCATCATCATCCCCATTCCACTTTGAAGTGTACCGTTCTGCTTGTCTTGTGTATATGAACCTTAACTGTGTAGCTCAAAAATATCCTTTCTAATCAGCTAAACCTAAACCACCTAGTTCTAGTGGAAGGATTGACGTATCCCACTTAACTCTTACCCTCTTTCCTTCCCAGATACATTCATTCAATTTATTAATTGCTGCCCACAACTTTTCTTCAGGTTGATAAAAGTATGCCTGAGCCATATGCCAGATTAAAGGACTAAAACATTTTCATTGCTTTCATCTTACTATCAGTATGCATAAATGAATTTCCAGTTTCTCAATTTTTGTATTATTTTTTATTTTCTTCCCACATATCCTTAGCTGCCATAACAGAAGCCTTTTAATCCATACTCTTTAATACTTCATCTTGTCACGTCCCCACAAATGTGTATTGCTGTACCAACTCATGTGCAGGTACATAATTTACTGCTATAGCCTTTGTTTTATCTTTATTAATTTTATGTCCCAAAAAGACTCAAACCTGTCTGAAAATGTTCCACAACACTGAGATGTCCTTTTGTTCATGGATTTATCAGGTGCAAAATTATCTGCAAATAAATCCAACTTTTCTTAACTGCCATACCATTACATCCATGTATTTCTGAGTCCTATATTTTCTTTGCAAGTGGCTCTAAATATAAAGTAAATAAAGTGGAAACCAGTACAACTCTTCTGGTTCCTCTGTTCAAACACAGCTTATCTGAGAAGGAACCCTCCCACTTCAATTATTCTTGCAGATCCTTCAAATATCCTTCTAATTAATCTTATTGTATTGGGGAATGCAAATGCTTCCAATGCTCTACTCATTAAATCCCAACTTTCTCTATCAAATGCTTTCTCTATATCAATACCCACGAATAACAGAAGTATTTTCTTGCTTTCTGCTTCCCTCTGGATCATCATTGTTGTATTAATATTGTCAAATGTTTGCCTCTCTTCCACAAAATCATACTGATCTTTATCTACCAATTTTGGCAAAACCTTTGCCATTCTTTTAGCTAGTATAAACATAAACACTTGATAATTGTGGTTTTAAACTGAAATGGGTCTATATGAAGCTGGGATTGAAGGGTCTTTGCCATCATTAGGTAATACGGCCACCACAGCTTTCTTCCAAGACTTTAGTACTTCCCCTCCTTTTAAAATACCATTAAAATCTTCCAGAGCTTTATCTCTTTCTTCCCTCCTGATTTTCAAACTTCCACAGGAATGCCGTCTGTTCCTGGAAACTTTCTTGAAGACTGGTTATACATCACTGTTTATCTCGCCTCCTCCTGTTTTAACTGTTAGTTGTTGAGCCTTGTCTACCTCTAACCTTTGCATAACTATGTCTTCAATAAATATTTCTGCATGTGCTCTTTCATGATTTTCACATTTCTTTGCTTTATACACATTTTCATAACATTTCCAGAATATCTCCAAAACCGCTACAAGATCTCTGGTTATTTTTCTTGTTATAAGTTCCCTAAGTTAAGTGACAACCCTTTCAATATTATGTTGTGCTAATAGTTTTTGTGCTCAGGAGTTGTTCTCAAAATGTAGTTGCTTTACAGTAATCTTTCTAAACTCATGCATATTATCCAGATACTCCCTTATTTTCTCTTTCGAACTTAGCATTTGATCCTCCTCAAACTCACCATTTGATCCTCCTATTGTTCTGTGAGATTCTCCTTATTCTGCAATACTTTAACCTTTGTTAACCCCTCTAATATTATCTCTTAATCGTATCTCTTTCTCTCTTATTTCAACCATGTTTTTAAAATCCATTTTCATTTTACCCCATTCACTAGCTGCAAGTTCTGAAGATATTTTTATCTTCACTAATAACTCTCAAATAATTTCCACTACCCGTTCCTTAAATTCACCTCTTTTTATCAGGTAGATGGGAAAGCACCAGTGTCTTGTTTCTACTTCATTACCTTGTATTTTATCTTAATTATTTATGATCATGTGCAAATAAAAGCTAATGGATATGTGTCAAAGCTTTCAATTTAATGTACATGTTTCTTTGAAATATCATTTCTGTCTAGTCTAGTAAAGTTATTGTACCTTGGGGAATAACATGTAAATTTTGTCAGAGTTCTACTACTGAATTCAAATTTTCCATACCAAAATGTTTTCATAATTTTCTTCAGAAATCTACCTTTTTTGTTATATTGTCTCTTCTAGGTCCCCCTGATATACCGTCACTATTTCAAATAAAATTCCAGTCCCCACCTATAAATAATCCCTGCTGAATGCTAATTATTTCTTCCTAAATTTTCTTAAGATCCATAATAGAAATTTTCAGTGGAATATAAATATATGTAATCTATACTCCACCTCCCTTGCCAGTAGCCCCTTATTACCACAAAATTACCATAATATGGACAGCATAGCCTTCATGATAAAAAGTTATTGTTTCTACCTATTGTATATGACTGTTTTTAATGTGTATGTCGAGCTTTTGTGTTACATGCATATACTAGAGTTTGGCAGGCTGATCTTTTGTACAATTGCTTTTTTATCATTTCCATTTGAACTTGTGTCACAGTTTTCTAGTCTTTTTGTTTAAATAACTATAAAACAAAAACCTAAATGCAAAACACCTACATCCCTTGTTAACTTATTTTTTGTGTTTGTAGGAAGTTTAATCCTCCATTAGGGGAAAATTGCCCCAATTTGATAGCTGCACCAACAGGCATTATCAAACCTAAAATTAAGGTTATCCATGTTAATGCACACGCTACAGCCTGTGCTTCCACTTACGCAGATTGCTGTCTGTTCTTTTCTTATCTCTCTAGATTTCACAGATATGAAAAACAGCTTGTATGCTTTCAGAAACCATTGGCTTTTAGCCCCAAGAAAATGTGCACTGGGTATTTTTAAATCAAATTAAATTGTACACTGTTCTATTAACTGCATTAAAGTATTAAGGCTGCTAGGGAAGTTGTTGCCTCTTATTCACTTACATAATCTCAGACTTCATTTTTTCACTGAACTGCTTGCCAATGTACCTTTAAAGTTTACATTTCCCTCAGCAAAGAATGCACAGAATTCTCAGGATTAACTGCTTCAGCCTGCAGACAGCTTGTCTCAACGGAAATGCACTCAGCAATGAGTCTTTGTAAATTTCACTCTGAATAGAGAATGCACAGCTACTCTCAAATGCAAAAATCCTGGCTCCACTGAACATTTGCAAGTGGAAAACAGGCTAATATCTTTGCAGTTTTAATTAGCTTAGCATTTTCATGGCTTTCATAATTTTGGGGCAGATTCAATAAACCGTAAAAGGTCTACTAAGACAGTGAGCATGTTTTGCCAAGACACACACATAGTAGCACACTGTTTTGTATTCAGTAAGCAGCTCTGCATGGTGTGAGAGTCACACAAACATGGTAAACAATGTGATATGCTAATTTACAGCATAATCAGCTGAATTGTATGCTAATCAGTCAATCCAAGATGGAGAAGCTATTCAACAAGCTAAAAAGCAACCGTGTAGACTCAGTGCTGGTTTTCCCTGCGAATTCCAAAACCGATTGGAATACAGCCATGGAAAGGAGTCTACACAAAAAGAATGGTGTGGCTGCTGTTGCTTTAATTCATATGTATGTGCAACAGGCTAAAGTGTATGCTGCTGATGCTGCTAATAGACCACAGCCAAGAAGAAGAGTTTTTAAACCCCTGGTTAACTTATCACAATCTGCATGAGGTGGAAATTGTAGAGTGCTAAGGGGGATAGAGACATACTACAGGAACTCTGCAACCTCTGTCAACCTCAACTCGGACTTGGGGCAAACTGAGCGGAACCAATACCAGTAGAGACAAAGTTATGCACAGCAGTTAGAAATGTAGCTACGGGAACCTTTCAGAGACCAATGTGGGACATGCTGGGGGTGTCACAGGCATCAGCATCCTCCATCAGTTCCTGAATGCTAGGCTCCAATATGCCAGTGACCACACAGATTTTACCGTACTCCTGAGGCCAGGACCATGAATATGCAGGAGTTCTGCCCTGTAGCACACTACTCTGAATTACTGGCTGCCATAGATTGTACACCTATAGAAATCAGGGCACAACCCAGGGAACAGGGAAGGGTATACATAAATATAAAGGGCTTCCACTCCATTAACTGCCAAGTCATGTGTAATGCTAAGGGAATCATCCTGAATGCATGTGCTGGCAACCCAGGTAGTTACCACAACTCATGTCTGGCACACCTCCCAACTGTATCAGATGTTCACTAGGAGTGCTATCCCACAGGGACATTTACTGGGGGATGCAAGTTATGTGCTGGAACTGTGGCTGATGACACCCATCAGAAATGCACCCACACCCACTGAAGAACGCCATAATGAGGCACATGCTATAACCAGAAATATCATAGAGCATGTGTTTGGGCTGCTGAAGTCGCAGCTCCTGTGCCTAAATACATCTGGGAAGCCCTGCAGTACAATCCATGTACATGTACTGAAGTCTTCACTGTCTGTGCCATACTTCACAACATCATCCTGAAAAAACAGCTTCAGCAGGAGGGGGAACCAGGAGCTGCTGTGGGTGTAGTCACCACCTAAGGGGCTAAAACAATCATCCTATGCACATACATGTAGTAACATTTATGCCAGGCAACATTCACAACCTTTACCTACCCATGTAATGTCTGTGTACTCCTAGCATCAGACAGACTCAGCCCTGAACTAAAACTAACAAGGTAAGTGTTGAACCTAAAGTGTTAAAACAAAATTGTGTAATAATACAAATCAATGGAATATCCCCACATGTTGTTACTTGGTAATGTGAGTAAGTAAAAGGTGGGTGATTTTTACAGCAATTACTTAAATATGCGACAGCAGAGACTTATGTAAATGCATATGTCTTCTGTCAAGTAATAGGCCTCAGACATCAAAGATTCACATATTCATACATCTGAAAAGTACTGATGGTCACCGAATGTCTTCATACGTTTGTACTGGAAAATCATTAGAGAGAAGTTAGAAATTAGAGACACATTTTAATTTTAGACTGTCAGCCTATGCACCATGAGCATCAGACACAAAGCTTCTGTATACCTGAATCCAAAAGATGGAAAACAAGGATATGGCACAGTTATCACTTGCACGCAGTATTTGTGTGCGAGTGTGCGTGAGTGCGAGTGTGCGTGAGTGCGAGTGTATGTACCCTCCAGGTGAAATTGGTGTATGAGTGTCTGCAAGAACACAGCCAAGCTCTGTATCTTGGTATGTTGGACAGGTGTGAGCCATGCATGGTAGAGGTGACAGTTCACCATTGTCATATCCAACCATGAGAACTGGCTCTGCCAGGAGTTGTACTGGAATGTCCACTCCCAACAGTTAGATGCACAGCTGCTTCCTGAATGTGAATGATGTCTGCTGGACAAGCTGTCCTCATGAGGACGCATAGGGCAATGACCCCATAGCCTGCCATGTCTGGGTATGGACACTTCATCCACTGACAGAGCAGTGGAAGTAGTGCCACTAGGGGAGAGTTATTGGGCACAGCCATGTTAGCTAATATCAGATAATGTGGCTGACCTTTGTCCAAGTGGATGCTGTCCCCGTCCCAGCAGACATTCCCTCACAGACACCACCCATTCCAACATGTCATTTATCCAGTCCATTGAATCGGCAACATGGTGGAGGCAGTGATGCATGCCAGCTTGCACCACATCTACATCCCTAAGCATTTCTCTGGAGGACCTATTGGAATGTGCCTGCACCTCCATGATGGCACTGAAAATATGTTATGTAGCACAGAAAGACGCACCTGCATCAGGGGGAGGATGAACAGCAGGCCTGCTCCGAGCACCCCTAACAACCCTGTTACGTGACATCTTGCCCACACTTTGGCTATGGCCAGAGTCAGCAGGCACTGAAGCTGCTGTAACCACCATACTCTGATAGCATGTCTCACCCTCCACCTGTTCAGTATCTGAGGGCTCACTGGAATGGGTTGGTGTAGGCCTACAGTCTGAGTCCAGTGCAATTACAGGAAATGGCTGTCACTCATCATCAGATTCAACCTCTGCAGTCCCTGGCTGTGCCTCTGTTTGTCCACCATCATCATCAGAGTCTGCTGGTACGGACACTTCTACTGTCAGTATCACCCATGATAATAAGCAACAAACACAAGAAAGAAAGTAATACCTATACCATTATAGTCCAATATATGTTAAAAAAAAAAACTAACAGTAGTGCCACTATTACAGATAGTACAGCAGTACACACAACAGTCCTGACACCCACATCACACATACGGATAAAATAAATATTTATTTGAACTTCTCATCAGTACTGACTTTAAAATGTTTGGCTTACCATGTGCAGATGATTGTAGGCTGTCCGTGGAGGATGGTCTTGGAAGAAGTTATGCAAAAGGTAAGAACATCATCACTATTAACAGTAACACTGGATTAAAACTTTTTGTATGTGCATTAGTGATACATTTAACAAGAACTTGGATGACACGTCCACCCAAGCCTACGTGTAATTAACCAGAATGTGGTGTTAACTTTATCAATCTACAACTATCCCCGCCCCCCCAAAAAAAAAATGTGTTAAACAGAACTTAAGTTTTGCTGTCACTATTTTACTGTACAAGAAGTATTTAACAATTGAGATAGGTAAGCCTACCTGGAAGCTCCTTCCAGGACATACCTGTCCTCCCTGAGACAGCAGCACCAACATCAATGACATGCTGTTGTGCACTTTCCATTGAACTGTCTGGATCTCTGACGGTGGGCAGGAACTCTTCATTTAGTGTTAGTGGTGGCTGTGTAGCAGGCCACCCCCTGGTAGCCATCCATTCATAAACCACTGCACCTGCTCTCCTGTGGGCCAATGAAATCATGTCAGTGGCCCTGTGATGCACCTGATCATATGTCCTGCTCAAGCCACTATCTGCTGCCAAATTTGCATTCTACCAGACATATCTCACATCCCCTCTCAAGCAGAAAGCCGCCATGTCACATAAATGCTTCCATAATTACTTCATTCTCAGGGTCACAGAAAGGGGATTGCAGGGATTGGGACATCTGGATGCCATAGTTTTAGTTGACATAAAACACAAAAGAAAGGGTAATACACAAACATCACATAAATACAATTCCTGCTTAGATATGACACACAAAAGGTAGTATTTCAGTATTACCCACTGGAGAAACAAAGCAGTCAGGATAATCAAATATAAAAAAATGAGTTATGTGGTTGTAGTGTATTACAATCACAGACAAAGCAAGGTTGGATCCAAAAGAAGGAGAGTAACAACAGTAAATTTTATTTCTGCCAGCACAGAAATGGAACTTGGATCCCCACCCCCAAAACAACAGGAAAATGACACATTGTGCTAACAAACCATCAGTGAACTGCAAGTGCCATCAGATAAACTGTCCCAAAAGCATGTGTTATATTATGCATTTGCCAGTAGTGTCTTCCTGTGGCCAGCTCTCTTCTAGAGGTGTCTATAGACCTTCCTAGAAGGCTAATACCCGTGTCATTGACAGTATAGGACATTTACATTTCACTGAAATAACAGTAGAAAAATGTAAATCTATAGACCTTCCTAGAAGGCTAATACCCCTGTGTCATTGACAATATAGGACATTTACATTTCACTGAAATAACAGTAGAAAAATGTAAAGAGAAATAAACCAGTTGTAACATTTAACACTTATGACCGTTAGTAAGGCTGTGCATCTGAGAAAATAACATGCCCTGACAAACATGCCTATTCCGTCAGTAAACTGAGAAGTGCATACAGATAAAAGTAGCATTTGGTAATGCATATAAAATTTTTCTTCATGACATGTTACCATATCCAGTATATAACTGAAAAATGCAAGTACACCCTATCAAGATCAGTAGCCTTCTGTGTAGCTAAATACCAAAATAATATCTTCTTCTCTGTTGTCCACATAAACAAGTCTCCTCACAGTTAGGTTCCCTAGCTACATGGTTCCCTTTTTATAATGTAGATTCAGGGCTGTGAGCATGGTAAAGACACAAACGAGGTGTGAACTCATTAGACTTATTGAATCCCAAATACGTGGCTCTATGTATCAGATGTATACATAGTGCAGGCACTCCCTCAGTGTTTGTTGCAAATGGATTGCAACTGTGAATGATTACTGGTAAGGAAAACACAACAGCAGTTCAGACTTCCTTACCACCAGTGGGTGTGTGCCAGCCAGGTTAAACCTACTAAGTGTAGAAGTAATTGTATTAAGGTTTTAAATGCAAGTAAACAGCACATATTTAACAGTTTCTGTTCAGTAACATCCAGCCTCCCCTTCATTTCTTGATAACTATATATTATTGCCATTTAATATCCTCACACATTTTAAAGACAATGACACAGAATGACTTATCCTCACACATTTTAACGACAATGACACATAATGCCTTACGCACTGCATGTTTCAGATTACTGATCAGATAAGACAAGAATGAGCAATAAACAGAGATAAGACAGAGCTGCATTTATGCAAGCAGTAGTCATAAATTGTTGTGTGATCACTCAGTGTACAACATCTGAAATTAATACATGTGCAAACAACTGTTATGTTTTTGTTAATAATGCAGATGATGTTGCAGTTGCTTGTATACACAATGATTTTCATTCAGTGCTACAAATTTGTTTCTGTGGTAAAGAGGGATAAGACCCCCTTACCGTGTTTTGAAGGTTCATTGGAGTCAGAGTTCAAATCCAGACCTGGGCAAAAATATTTCATGTGCACCAAAATATATTTTATAGTGTTGTTTATTCAACAGATTTATTTTCTTTCTTTCTCCAAATTTGCACTTTTTGCCATTTGTTTTAGCTTAGCTCAAACGGGAAAGTGGAGAAACACAACAAATGTCATGTTTAGCTTTCCTTCTCATTTGCATGACGCATAGCAGTATGTAAGCCTAGAATAGTGGCCCACACAGGAAGCAGACAGAACATCTGCAGACAGGGCATAGACATTCTAAACAGACATTTAGACATTAATGGGTGGAGCTGGCATAATGGTTAAGGTGTTTACCTTACAAACACAAGGTGCAGCATTTGATTCTCACATGGGCTAATTGGCTAGGCTTAACACAAGGGCAGTAAGCCTAGTACTAATCTGTGAACCTATAAATGTCAAAAAGGATACATTGCTACAGTTGTTGCTTTCCATCGTGCAACACCGCTAAGTGACGTACAATGGTTAGCAAGCTTCCCCAACACCTGCAACCATTGAACACCTGCAGAGAGGAAGCAGACAGTCAACAGTTGCAAAACAGATACATTTTATCAACTGTGTGTTGGGCACCTCACAAACATGGTAAGTTGCATTGCAGTGGTCAACACACACAAGTTAATATTGAATAGGGAAATATCCAACTGTTATTTAACTATTCCTGTAGCAGCAGGTGTAAGTGCAGGGCTGTAATGCTGATAGTCCTGGGTTCTAATATAGGAAGTACAACATATTTTATTGCTGTCAGTTACTGAACAGGAAAATATCTAAGTGTTATTTCAATATTCCTGTGGCAACAGGTGTAAGTGTAGGGCTGCCATACACATGGTCCTGGGTTCTAATACAGGAAATTCCAGACATTTTTACCAGTGTTCCATTTCACATTATAAATTGTTATAAGTGATGTTTAATATACATAATTATAAATAGTGGAGCTGATATGAATTATATGTATGAGAGATAAGACACATTATGTTTTGAAAGTTCAGATGTATGACTAATGGTATACTGTCTACTATTTTATTGTAAACATATTTCTGCTATTGGGACTTAAATGGCCTTCACACTTAAATAAGACACACAAATGAATGTGTATGCGTATATATATATATATATATATATATAAAGTCCTTGTCAGGTCACAGGTGTACATGGTTAACACCTCAATTTGTCATATGTGTTTATAAATGATTCATGACTAAGTCTGAGTAGCACTTTTTATTTATTTTTTTATTTTATTTTACATTTGTTGACCGGGCTAGTCTTGCTGGATATACGTCCATTTTCAGTAGAGGCCCGGGGAGAAAAGCTCCAAGACAGATACAAACCGACAATAAGTGTTGTTACAAAAAAAAACAAGAAGTAGACATGGAAGATATTTTATGCATTTAACAGTAAATATCATAAAACTATATACAAAGTTTAGAGCAAGATAATATACATATGCTAGTGGCTAAAAAATAGTATCCAGGTTCTTAACTAGATACTTACCATTGCACTAAAGAAGATTAATTTAGTGGAGAGAGAACAGCTAGAAAAGATATTAGTAGCATTAATGATAGGTTAGTCAGGGTTGGTACAAGGGCACAGCCAGTGTGTTTTGCGGAAGGTTTTAAGTTTTTGTTTGAAGAGTGGTAAGAAAGGAAGGGAAGTAAGTTCAATAGTTAGAAGGTTCCAGTTTTTCCCAGTTGTGTTTGAGAATAGAATCTCCCCTGCCATGTTGTGAGACTTGCTGATGTTAACTAGGAGTTTATTTGATGAACGCAAGGCAGTATGATTTTTGTAGGGGGTTATGAGGTCTGAGAGTATTGGAGTATTGTTTGGCTGGTAAAGTACCTTATGGGCAATTGTAAGTTGGTTGAGTTGAAGCTGGTTTTGAAGTTCAAGCCATCTGAGTTGTTTGAGATTGTGACAGTGATGGGTTCTGAAGGGTTTACCAGTGGCAAATCTGGCAATTTTATGATAAGAGGTAGCAAGTTTGAGAAGATTATTTTTGGATAGGTTGGTGTATATTGGTGAGGCATAGAGTAGAGTAGAGATTAGATGGGAGTGGGCAATGGTAGTTCTTGCTATTGGGGTAAGGAAGGGTTTGACTCTGTACAGGCAGCCCATTTTTCTGTCAACTGATTTTATAGTGTTGTTAATGTGGGTGTCGAAGTTAAGGTTGTTGTCTATTGTAATACCAAGGAGTTTGGTGGTAGTCAGGGTATATGAGGGTACCATTGTTAGAAATGACTGAGATACATATTGGTGAGGACCTACAAGTAGGAGTAAAGAGCAGGAACCTAGTTTTTTTGGGCTTCAATAGGAGGCAGTGCTTTAAGAACCATGTCTCAACTATGCTAAATACTTTCTGGGTTTGGTATTGCAATTCAGAAGCAGATGTAGCTGTGCAGATTAATGTAGAGTCATCTGCATATTGTTTACAAGTTGCATTGGGAATAGCCAAGTAGAGATCATTAATAAAAATTGAAAATAAGAGAGGACCTAGAATGGAGCCCTGGGGAACTCCCAGTGTGACTGGCAGGTGGAATGATAAATTATTTTCCCAGTGCACTGCTTGTTGCCTATTGCTCGCGTAGGAAGTAAACCACTTTATAGATTGAGTATCCAGGGAAAGTGATTTGAGAATATTGATGAGCAATGTGTGGTTTACCATATTAAAAGCCTTTGAAAGATCAATAAATAGTGCTGAAGAGAGTACATTGTTATTGCGGTTTCTATTAATGGTGTCTGTAAAGGATAGGAGGGCAGTGGTGGTACTATGGAATGGCCTAAAGCCATGTTGGTGCTTAGCTAGTAAGTTGTGTTGAGTTAGATGGCCTATTAGCTGATGGTGAATGCATTTTTCCATTATTTTTTACTAAGGGGGATAGAAGGGCTGTGGGTCTATAATTAGAATATTCATTGGAGTTGCTACCTTTGTGTAGGGGGTGATAATATGTGAGACTTTCCAGCTGGTATGGATATATCCTTCTTTAGTGGTTCTGTTTATCAGGATGGATACAGGATAAGCTACTGCTTTGGCCGCTTTTTGCAGATATTTAGCTGGGATTTGGTCAGCGGAAGGGGTACAAGGCTTCAGTTTTGCTAGGAGTTTGAAAATAAAGTTAGTAGATATAGGTTGTAATGGGAAGGTAGGAAGAGTGCTTGTTATGGGGGTGGGAATGCTAGAGGTGTCAGGAGATAGCTGACTGGCTAGAGTTTGGATGGCATCTGTGAAGGAGGTAGTCATTAGCAGTTTGGATGGGAAGTCTCATGGTTAGGTCCTATTGGTGTTGGTGTACTGGAGTGTCCTGGGAATAAGAGTCTATTGATACTTGCCCCAAATCTTTGAGGGTTATTTTGGTGTGTTTGCTGTATTTTATAGTAAAAGTTTTTTTTCTAAGAGTATGGCTTTTTTAGTTGCATTTCTTATTTGTCTAAATGTCTGTTGAGCAGATGAGCTTTTGTTAGTTTGCCACCTAGTCCAGGCTTTATTTCTAAGTAGGATTTTTTTCCTGGTATCTTTGGTGAGCCATGGGGCTGGTTTTGACCTAATTCTTATATTACGTATAGGTGCATGTTGGTCTAGGATAGTTAAGAATTTAGAGTTAAAGTATTGGACAGCCTCTTCTAATGGGAGGGTTTTTAGACAAGTCCAATTACATGCAGGAAATAGTTCTTGGTTAAAATGCTTGTTGGAATGTAAAGTCCTATATGGTGTTGGGTGGGAGATATCTATTTTTTGCCTAATTATATAGGTTAAGCAATGGTCACTTGCATCATCAGGGAATTACCTACTTTGTATGTTTGGTGGTGATTATTAATGAGAATCCAATCTAAGGTGCTCTCTTTTTGGTTTGGTTTGCTAATTCTAGTTGGTGAGGTGATGGTCTGAGAGAAGCCATGAAGGTTAATTTGAGAAGTAGGATGCACAGTATTGATGCACTTCTAATCTATATTGACATCACCTAGGATTAAAGTTTCTTGTGGGAAGGTTGCTGTGACCCAGCTAAGAATATCCTCTAAGGTGCTAATATTATTATCAGGAGGTAGATAAATGCATAAGATATTTATGGATTTATTAGAATTAAGCTGAATTTTGGAAATAAGGATTTCTGCATTATTGTCCTTAGGTGGGGTTTAAGGTGAGGAAGTCACTTGTAGCCCTTCTTTGAAAAGAATTGCTACTCCCCCTCCCTTTCTTTTTGTACAGTCATGTCTCAATATATTATATCCTGGTGGGATAATCTCATTATCTGGGTTTGTGGTTTTAACCAAGTTTCTGTTAAACATAAAATGTCAAAAGAGTATATGTCTAAGAGAGAATGGAGATGAGGAACTTTATTGTTGATGCTTTGGATATTGAGATGTGCTATCAGGAGAGAGTTGGGGAGTTTAATGGGGCTGAGTGGGATAGAGGGATTGGAGGTATAAAGATCAGTAGGTAGGACATTTGCAGGGCCTGGGTTAGGCTGGATATCACCATTTTGTAAGGATTGATTTTTTTAGAATGTACAGTGCATAATGTAGATTATTAGAAACTGATATTTATTGGTTGAGGGGTTATAGTATTTAATGTGGGATAGTCTGTGGAACTTTGCAAGTAGGTAGCTAGGTGTAGATATATTTATATTATTCAGAGAGATGAGTATCTGTAAGGATGTTTGTTTAGTTGGGTAGTGGAACTGAGAGTAATGTAGGTGTTCAAAGGAGGTTAAGTGATAGGCTGAGGTTGTAAAAGTTATTAGTGCGGCAGTAAGTAGTAGTTTCAATAGTATTGAGATAGTTCTGGTAGACATGGTGAGAACAGTTGGTTGCAGGGTATTAAAGATAGCTAGGAGAGGTCAAAGCTGGAATAGACAAGGTTTGAGTGGTAAGGCTAGGAGGAAAAGTATTAAGTAGAGCTGTACTTGCTTAGGTGCAGTAATGAGGTGTGGTGCTAATTGTCTCCAAAGGTTGGAGTATGTGATTTGTTGGTTGGAGAGGATGGTGTGGCCAAGAAGTATACGTTTAGGGGCACCGGGGTGGGTGAGAATTGGGGGTAGGGTAGGGGAGTGAAGTGAGCCCGCAGGGTGAACGGAGCAGGGTCTAGCTTGTTCTAAGGAGTTTTCACAAAAAAAAACAATGTGGGAAAGAGATCAGGGTAAGTCTCAAGGTAGGTAAGGCTTTAAATGAATAGTATAGACAGAGTCTAGGCAGGCTGGCAAGGTCAGTATAGTTAGGGAAATAAAAGAAGATTAGAATAAAGTGGTGAAGCTAAGGAGCGTTACAAGTAGAGTAGGAGAAGGGGGAGGAAGAAGCAAGAGGCAAAGATGGATAATCACTGATGTGGAAGAAAATGTTTTGTCCCTTATGCATAGGGTTGAATCCCACACAACTAAAATAAATTTTTGCAGTGTATAAAGCCAAACAAATGTGTCAGGTCATGAAATTTATGTCTCTAGTGCATGTCTACAAAGTTAAATCACCTAACAGTTACAGCAGTAGATACACCTCAAACTAATGTTTAGTATCATATTGACCTTCCAGTTTCCAAAATTGCTTTCTCCTCTGGTGGTGTAGCACTGATATTTAAAGATCACCTCAGTATTCAACTCCTGAACACATCTGCTCCTCACCACAACAATGAAGAAAGCCTTTATGCCAATCTCAAACTAAACCCAGGCAAAACAATCAATGTCATAGGATGCTGTTTCCCACCAGGGCAAAATATTACACCTCTGGAAAATCTCTTGAGCTGGGCTACTCTATCTTTACCCCAGGAAAACATCATTCTCAGCGACTTTAACATCAACTGGCTATCCTGTAATAACAATCTCCCAACCATTCGCATTAACCTCCATGGGTTCACTCAACTCATCCAGTCCCCTACCTGAATCAAAAAAAACTCTAACAATCATACCTTACTTGACTGGATCCTAGTCAACAAAGCCCCTCACTCTTACCTAGCAGGCTGCTTATCTGACAGTCTTAGTGACCACTCCCCCACTTTCCTAATTCGGCACTACACAGTCTCAAGCCCATTATCTACAGGCAAATACAGAATAAGTCCAACTTCAACCCCAAATCCATCTCCTCCTTGCAAAAAATTAACTGGCCACCACTAAAATACCTCAACCTAGATGAGGCTGTCCACTTCTTCAACAGTACCTTCCTCTCCATCCTAAACACCCATGCTCCTGTAAGAAATGCCAAAGTCAGATCCAGGCATGGCCCATGGTTACAAAAGACCAACAGAACCCTAATGAAATCCAGAGATAAGGCCTGGGAGCTATGGTGGCTAACAAAAATAACTCTGATAGGCAGTCATTCCTTGAACTGCGCAATGAAGCCAAAAAGCAAATAAAATTGGATGAATCCCTCTACTATAAATCCACTCTAAACTCTACCAACCACAACCATAAGCAATTCTGGTCCACTATTAACACTGTCATCCACCCAGGGAAGGTTGATACCCCCCTCCTCCAGCAGTATTGCTGAATCCTTCAACAAACACTTCACTGAAACTATAACATCTCTAAACAAACAACACTTCCCTACAACAGCCCCCCAACTCCTAACCCTAAACTCCCACTCCTCTTTTCTTCTTCACCTCAGTACCTACCTCCAACATAAAAAGACTATTGTCAAAACTTAAACCCACCAAACTTGCAGCTGACAACCTCCCCTCTGAATACTTGAAAATTGCAGCTGATACATTAGCCTACCCAGTTTCAATTATAAGCAACTGTTCCATAACAGAAGGCTATGTTCCCTCAATATGGAAAATATCCCACATCATTCCCCTCCACAAAGGCACCCCCTCCACCAACCTCTCCAATTACTGCCTCATTGCTATCCTCTCCCCTCTTTCCAATATACTTGAAAAATGTATCAACACCCAGGTCTCCAACTACCTCCTAGCTAATAATCTCCTCTCCAAAATCCAACATGGTTTCAGGCCATTTCACAGCACTACCTCCACTCTGCTCTCCTTCACCAACACTATACTTCATCACAAAAACAACAGCCTCTTCTCTACTGCTGTATTTCTAGATCTCTCAAAGGCCTTTGACATGGTGTCTCATGAGCTACTACTCTCCCCAACCTCTCCTTCTCACAGTCAGCCTGCAACCAGTTCCACAGCTATCTACACGGACGCCAGCAATTGGTAATCTGGGACGATAACCTATCACCTCACCTCACAGTTACTCTCGGAGTTCCCCAAGGGTCTATCCTTGGCCTTCTGCTATTCTCACTTTTCACTAGCAACCTACATACTGCCAACACACAAGCATCTCTTATACAGTATGCAGATGACTCTATTCTCATCTGCTCTGCCCCCACTCTACCAGAACTGCAACAAGTCAAACGGGAATCATTCTCTTCTGTAGAAAGCTGGCTATCCAATGCTCAGCTCCCACTCAACCCAAGTAAGACAAAACTTCTCCTGTTCCATCCTTCCAAAGCCACCCAAAACACCCCCCGCTTCAACATTATCGCCAAAGACAAATACCATCATCTCTCCATTAGAATACACAATTACTCTGTGTGGAAATAGAGAGCAAACATTGATTGACACCCACATCTCTCACAATAAAAAAAGTTCACAAGAAACTTGGCGCATTGTATCGAAGCCGCCAATTCCTAACCAAGGCAGCTAGAATCTCCATAGCCAATTCCCAGCTAATCTCCATCATACTCTATGCATCCCCCATATTTACCAACCTTAGACAGACAGACCTACACAAGCTGGATGCTTGTTACAACAAAATTGCTAAATTTGCCACTGGAAACTCCTACTGCAGTCAATATTGTATCCCCCCTAAAGAACTAAACTGGCTAGAACTCCCACAACTCCTTCACTTTAATCAACTCACCCTCGCTCATAAACTTATTAACCACCCCCATAACATCCCTTCCCTTCAAGCCCTTCTCCAACCCTATCACTCCACTAGGCGCCTAAGATCAAGCAACAAAAATCAACTCTCTGTTATCAAACCCAAAAATTCAGCAGGAGAAGCCATATTTTCATGTAACATATCTAAACTTTGGAACAATCTTCCACCCTCTATAACTACTCTACCTTCCAGCAGCCTTTTCAAGACTGCGCTCAAATTCCACTTAAATTTTGCACTGGCTTTGTCCTTGTTCTAATCCAGACTAACACCCCCACCCTTACCCCCCCACACCTAGACTCTTAACCCAACTATACTACCACCACTACTAACCACAGTCAGAATTAGCTAGTTGTCTTTACATACTTTAAAATCTTGTCTGACAACTTTCTTACTAATATTATAAACGACAAAAACTATCTTAACTTGCAACATTTACTATATGTACTGTTGATAATCAATATCTTGTTATTGTATTAAAGCCAACAACTTGTAATGTTGTTTACTATTGCTGCAACTTTGTATCTCTATTTGTCATATACATGATGTGGAGCTTTTCTCCCCGGCATCCGCTGAAAAAGGACCTGCGTCCAGTCGGAATTTCCTGGTAAATAAATAAATAAAACTCAACGTTGCACAAATGCAGTTGATATCATTGCTTGCGCACTGCCAGTAAACGCAATAACAGAAATTGACGGGAAATCATTATTTGCTATTGCACTGCTTTGGGATTAGACATGTCTAGTGTTAGAGGGGAAGGTCCCCAATTTAGAGCACAGAGGTGGGGTGTTCAGGAGTCCAGATTTTTTATTGGACTTTTGGTAATGTGCCACAATTAGACTTTTGCAGTGGGACTATTCTGGCTCTGAGTACAAGTCTGAGGCTTGGAATAGGCTGGCTAAGGCTGTATCCAGTGTAATTGGCATCCCACGCAGTGGAGAGCAGTGTAGACACCACTTTAATAACCTAAAAAGGTACAAGAGCAATACACTCTACCAGTGGTTGGATGAGTTTCAAACTAGCAACATTCCACAGTTGTGTAAGTAAGTTAATCAAGAGAATTTATAATACATAGAAAGCTAAACATAGGCAAGAATGGTATACATAATGCTCTTCTGGTCTTTTCTTTTCACAGCTAATTCTGAAATAACTGCAAACAGGCAGGCCCATGCTAATCATCTAGAGAGACTGAGGGAAGCAAGTGTTATCTATGCAGCACAAGAGAAGTATTATTGTAGCTTTATAATCTAAAGAAAAAAATGTTTTTCTTTTCTGTACAGTAGTAGCAAAGTAAGCATGCATATCTTAACTGTAAAAGCAAGTATGCATGTTATCAGTCTGTAGCGCAAACAAACTTTAGGAGTCAAGTGTAAGACTGTATTCAAAGATTGTGGGTTCAAATACCATGAGTAACAAATATACAATACTGCAGTTTTTAATAAGAAAAATGAACAAGCACAAAAATCTGTCTAGTTTCAACCACACCAACACGAGTGTTGAAGAAAAAATAAAAAACTAGTAGTCTTAAAATTTCGCTGATGAGCTCAGTCACAATAATTTCCAAAAATCCTGAAACCCAGATTGTGTTCCAAAGCAACAAGCCTTTATTCGTCACAGACAAGCGATCTTCAGTAACTCAAAAACAGAAAGGTTTCTGATTTTTTGTTACTGCAGATCACTTGTCTGTGATGAATAAATGCCTGTTGCTTTTGAACACTACCTAGGTTTCATGATTTTTGGAAATTATTGCGACTGGGCTCATCAACGAAGTTTTAATTGTACTAGTTTTTGTGGGTTTTTTCATTTCTTTACTAATATATTAAATTCTAAACAAATGGCATAAATGTCCTACTGTTAACTGTAATCTGTACAACTGAACCAATCATATATGCAACATCTGCATATTAGAAGGACTAATTTGAGGAATCTGTAATTATAGTTTGTAGTTTTTAGGATGTATATTTAAATGTAAAACTTCAGATAAAGTAGTTGTATTATTGTGATAATGCATTGTATGGTGGTTATGATGGTACTAATTTTTTCTCTTTTTCTCTCACCCCAACCCTTAGCTTTTTTTTCTTCCATTATGTCTCATCAGAATGTATCCATGTCATCCATCTATAACAAATCACTAAATGCTTCACAGCACAGGGAGGTAGGCCAGCCCCAATGGCTCAGCCTGCCTCCACTCCACTGGCTCCAGCACCAATGCCCATCACATCTGGGACCTAACCTAGCAGTACTGCTTCTGCTGCCTAGCATCATCTGCATCCACAGGTGATATTACCCTGGCAGCTGGTGTTTTGGTACTCTCTGGGAGTACTGGCAGAGGTGGGGATTTCATCAGCCACCAGGAGATGCCAGGATAGGTGTGTAGGGTCATGCATACAAAAGATGGAGAGGCTGCCCTTCCTCATCATCCATAGGAGGAGAAGACCCTTAAGGACTACATCAGCCAGCAGAGTAAGGAGACAGTGATAGTCCTGCATGTGAGGACTAGAATCTCACTGTCCCCATGTTTGACAGGCATTGGCTTGTGTTATCCCCTCCCTCACCCCAATCATGGTGTCCCTCAACATCCCTGTGTCTTGTCTTGTTTGTTTGTCCTGTTTGTTTGCATTTGCTTCCTCACCTACCCAACTTACCTGACCCAGAAATACCAGTGTCCTTTACCCAGCATTCCTCTCTTACCAAAGTAAAAAAAAAAATAAAATAAAAAGGGCACCTGTCCCACAAACAAAATATCATCCCATATATAGGTCTCCATTTCACTTACGAGTCTTCTTGACAAATTTCATTTGGTCCAATTGGCTATACAACAGGATTTCATTGTCGTCACCTCTCTTTGTGGAGTGGAGGTGATGGTCCAAATTTACCCAATAGTCTGTACATATTTTCATTTTACACTGTTGAAGAAATGGATGGCTATAATTCTACCTCCTTGCTGCACATTCCTATATTGCTTTCCCTTTATCCTCCATGCTTGCCCCCCCATTTAACCACTTTCCTATCTACCCCATGTTAAAACCTATAATCTGGTAAAAAAATAGTCGCACACAACACATAAGTAACCAAAAAAAATACAAAAAATGAAGCCCTTTACTTTTTGGCCTCTGCATGGAGTTTGGTATCATGCACCAATGCCAAGTAACATGAATGTGAATGGCTCTTTTGTGGTGCAGTTACCTCCATGAAGTTCTTCTTAAACACGCTGCACTAAGTCAACACACAGTAACACACGGTGAATGTAGTATAAAGAATAATTTCATTGCATTATCACTACTTATTTCAAAGTATTGCTTACACCTGGATTTGAAGCCTATGTCATCTGGGCTGAAAAAGTAATGTGTCTGTGCATTTACACCTTCTGCCACAGAGTCAGCTAAGCAGCAGGTGTGATGTTCATCATGTTTCTCTGTTGCAGTCATTACACTTTGATTATCCTGCTGGCAGGTGACCTGAGTTCAAAAGTCTTGGTCCGGCGTTGGTTGCTGTCACCTCTTCCCTGACGTCAGTGTGCCAGTGGTATAAAAGCTGCAACCGACGCCATTTTCTTCAGTCTTTCTTGCCGTGCAGTGCCCGAAGCAAAAGCAGTTCGCAAGTGCCAGTCGGCCGACTCCTGAGATTTTCGAAATTGAGTTTCAGAACCGAAGTCTTCAATAAAGCTAAGTACCTCGTTGGGGAAACTTTTTCTTGCTCCAGACCGATGTCAGTAAAAGTTAATTGTATTTCTTGTGGGAAGCAAATACCTCATAAGGACTTTTACTCTTACTGTATTCCTTGTCTATGCCCTGACCACGACGTTATCAGTTGTCAGTTTTGTGCTAGATTCAATAAACGCACTATTAAACATCTGTTTGATTTTGCTTTACATTACTTTGGCTGAAGGTTTAATTACATAATGCTGTCAGAACAACCGACGACCGGAATTTATAAAAAACGCAAATACAAAGAAAAAGACAGGCATCCGAGGTCCAAAATCGACGACGAAGCCTCTTCAAGGCCAGTCGCCGGTTCTCAGTAAGGTGCTTTCGCAGCCCCTGACACCTGCTACCTCAGAGCCACAGGCCGTAACAGACAGCCACGTGGAGATACCGGTGGCCTGTGGAAACTCAAGGTATTGGGCCTACGGAAACTATTCCCTCAGATGGGTCCGGAGCCGCTGAGCAGGTATCGGCTTCTGAGGGTGTTTCCAGACCTTCACAGCTTACAATTAAGCCCACTACAGCAGCCAAGGCAAAGTCAAAAACACCATTAAAGACAAGGAAACAAGTACAGCATTCTCCAGAACAGTCATCCATGCCAAAGAAACAGATGCTTAAAATGGCCGAAGACCTAATTACTTTAATCAGGGGTTCCCATCCCCCTCCTGACAAAAGGCATAGGCAAGACACTGACTATGTTTCCTCTGACCAGGTTTCCATTTCCTCTGATTCCTCTTCTGATCAGGGATAGTCTCTCCCTCCCTATGAGGACTCTGATGCAGAAGAGTCTATACCTTCAGCCTTTCCGCCTGAAGAGTCTATACCTTCAGCCTTTCCGCCTGAGGATTATTCTTTTGGGGAAACCCTGCACACCATGAGGGAGCATTTCCATTGGGAGAGCCAGGATTATTCAGAATCCAAGAAAAGGCTCAGAGACTTCCTTTGATTGCCTCAGCACAGGCCCCTGGCTATCCCCCCTGTGCTTGATATTGTTGATGATGTTTTCTCTGAATCCAGTCTGTCTCCTGATTCTTTACCCACTGCACCAGTCAAGCCAGACAGGTACTACAGGGTCCCTGACTCTCATAAATTTCTTTACATAAACCCCGCTGCAGACCCAGAAACAATTTCTCAGGGTCCTAAAGGGGTTAAGGCTTCCACTGCTATAAATTCTGTCCCCTCGGATAGGGATTCCAGAGCTCTGGACAGAGGGGGGAAAAAAGTTTACAATTCAGCTACTTTAGCTGTAAGGGCTTTAAATTGCTAGTTTCACATGCTTAAATATCAACAGTACCTCATGTCATTGTTAAAACAGAAAATGGTTTCAAATTCAGAAAGTCCTGACAGTAAGGAAATGCAGGATTTATTGCATGCAGTTGAACAAATGGGAAAGCATACTCTGCAATGTGGTTTTGATTCATTAGAAGCTTCCTGTAGAGCCGCAGTTACAGGCTCTGTTATTCGAAGGCATGCTTGGTTGAAAGAACAAAGGTTACCTGACCATGTTAAAGTAAACTTATTGGATGCTGCACAACAGCATGATACTTTGGTGTTAAGGCAGAAGAGGTGTTAAAGAAAATGGAGGATAAAGCAAAATCAATGCAGACAGTGAAGGGTTTCTTACAGGTTCAACCTCCTAGATTTAGCAGAAACTGGCCTTCAAAGAATTAGTTCTTTCCAGTGTCAGACAGGCCACAAAGAGGCAGATACAGACGCCCAAGAGGCAGATCTCAGCCCCAAGGCTCCTACAGACCTAAACAATGGGGTGCTTCAGCCCTCAAAGGAGGGGAAGACAAATCACAACCTTATAGGAAACAGTCCCAATGACTTCCCTCTACAAATGCCAAGCACTTACGTTTTGGCAGCACCCCTAGGGGGAAAGCTAGTACTTTTCACAAAAAATTGGCACATGATCATCCAGGACCAATGGGTGCTGAATATTGTTTCTCATGGTTACAGGTTCCACTTCCACACGCTTCCAAAATCAAAAGGTATGCCAGACCTGTCACAAAACCAATGGGCAGAGGTGCAAAAACAGATTGCTGCTCTTATGGACATGGGAGCTATTCAAAGAGTTCCACAGCAAGAACAGGGACAAGGATTTTACTCAAGACTTTTCTTAGAATCCAGAAAGGACAAAGCCTGGAGACCAATACTGGACCTGTCAATCCTAAATACTTTCCTGGATGTTCCAAAACTCAAAATGTTAACACTACAGCAACTTCTGCCCATGCTGGACAAGAAGGCTTGGCTAGTTACTTTGGACCTCAAGGAGGCATGCCTGCATGTCCCAATCAGACAATATTGCAGAAGATACCTCAGATTCATAGCAGGCTCAATGCATTACCAATTCTCTGCACTGCCCTTTGGCTTATCTACTGCACCCAGGGTTTTCACAAAATGCCTGGCACCAGTAATTGAATTTTTCAGACAGAGGAATTCAGATATATCCCTACTTGGATGACTGCCTTATTCAAGCAGAGAACAAGGACATTCTTCTAAAGCACCTGGCATTTGTAAACAGATTACTAATTTGCCTAGGGTACACAGTAAACGAAAATAAATAAAAACTAGTGCCCTCTCAAGAGATAATATTCCTGGGTGCAAGCTTAAATACAACTGCCCAGATGGCTTATCCTCACGCCAGACGAACAAAGGCAACTGACTCATTACTTTCAAATGATGGCAACAAGGACCCAGCACTCTGCAAGAAGAATTCTGCAGGCCCTGGGCTTCATGGCATCCTGCATTCTACTAATTCCATATGCAAAACTGTGTATGAGGAAACTACAATGGTATCTAAAAAGTGTTTGGACTCAGCATTGTCACAGCCTGGAGACAATCATAACTTTAAATCTGAAGTAGGAAGACTTCATTCGTCTGCAACCTGTGGGTATCGGATCCGACCTCGGATCCCAAAAGCTTAGGCTCCGAGCTCCTAGCTCCTCCCTCTTACCCATAACCCCTTGCCACGCCCAGATTTCTTCAAATTCTTGAGCTCCTAGCGTGGTTTTTCAGATAAGTGGTTTTTCTGACAGGAAAATTGTTGAAATTCTGAGTTTTTGTTTAAAAATAGTTAGTGTTGTGTGTGGTTAAGGCTTTCCCTCCCTCTTTAGTTAAATTTCCGGTTTTTAAGTAGTTTTGTGTGTCTGTGTGTGTTTAGGCCTTAGGTGTCATGTCTGAAGCCCCTAAGGCTGTCTTAGTGTGGCCATAAGCTGTCCCCAGCAGATGGCCACACCTTGGGGTTGAACACCTGTCTTCTGGTTGTACCATTTGTGCAGGGTTCAACAAGGGAATGGAGGTCGGTGGCTGGGTCTTTTTACCCCAGATACTGCTTCGGCCTCTGCCCTCCAGTCAGCAACTTGTTGCTGTGTTCTCCCTCCGGCTGGGACTCAACCTCCCTTAATGCGGGGGGGAAAGGATTCTAGTAGGAGAGAGAGGAGAGGAGAGGAGGGGAGAAGCACCAAGAGAGAGAGGAAAGCTTCAGCTCGGCTCCTCCATCTAAGCGGGCTTCCCCTGTGCCTTCTAGCTTTCCTCCTCGCTCCCACTCCCCTCGGTTCTCTCCTGGACCCGAGGAGGAGCTTCCAGGAGGTGGCCTCCGCTGATATGGACGGATGATGAGGAAATTCATCCAGGCCCAAATGCAAATGGGAGTGCTCCCCCCCCCCGGGGAGGGGAGAGCCCTTTTTTTCGCCCCGTAGCTCCTTCTCCGACCCATACCACGGGTTGGAGCTTGCAGATTTGGATCCGGGTGGGTCGGATCCGAGCCTCGCGGGTGGTGTGTGGTGGTCGGGGTCGGCAGGCCAGGTGTCTGGTCTCGGATCCGGATCGGTTCGTTCCGACCGATCGATACGCGTCGGATCCGTGGGGGTCGGCTCGGGCTTAGAGAAGCTGGCTCCTCGGCTTTCAGCGTTATGGAAAGGGCACTGTCGAGGACATCCGGACCCCGGTCCCTGCGGCACGGCTCCATCCCGCACTCCATTGCAGTTGGGCCAGGCCCCACCAGCCGGTCCCAGGGACAGCCCGCCTCGATGTCCCAAGTGGTTCCCTTGGAACATCCATCTGCTGAAGAGTACTCCTCGGACAGCCCCGATGATGTACCTCAAGCGCAAGTGCAAGAGGAGGCACATGGACTCCCTGAGTCCGTCACTGAAGACACGGACTTGGATGAAGGAGAAGGCTCCCCTAGGTCACCCCTGAGGACGTCTCATTTGGAGACATCATGGAGATGTTAAGGATCAGGGGGGTCTGCCCCAAGGCTTCTTCGGACGAGTCTGTGTTCTTGGAGGCACCTTCTACCTCTTGGGTGTCCGACCCCTGGTAGATCCTGGTAGATCTTATATCTATCAGGGCGTGGAAGGATCCGGACACCATTGAGCCTATCCCAAAACGCCCGGGTCGCATTCTTTCTCCTCCATCAGACCGCACCACTGGAGTAAGGGTCCCCAGTAGATGCCATGATGATGGCTGCAGCCACTAAAGAGGAATTGGCCCAGGAGAGGCCCGGCGAGCATCCACCGGACAAGGAGACCCGTGCGATGGATCGAATTGGGAAGAGAGTGTTTAGTTCAGCGACCTTCTCCTTGAGAGCTGAACTACATGGCGATGTCATTAGGATGCAGCGAGATCTGATTAAAGGCATCTCCCCGAGTCCATCTCGAGAGGATAAGCAGGTTTATTCCTGGCCACTCTCAGATCTGAATACATTGCTGTCTCATGCTACTGAGGGGAGCAGGCCTTGTCATGAGGCGACAGGCCTGGCTCCGCCATTGGAATGCCCCTTTCGATGGTTCTGCCTTATTTGGCAAGACTGTTCGAGACACTTGTCCAGAGCGAAAAGGACGGAAGACGCTGTCTGCGCCGGAGTCCGCTTCTCAGCTCCCCAGAGGTCCTTCTCTAAGAACCAAAAGGGACAGAAGAAGATGTGGTTCCGAAGTCGCAGCAGTCCCAACCTGCTCAGGATAACCAGTCCTTCCGTGGCAGAGGAGGATGGGGAGGTAGAGGCAGGGGGCTCCTGGCAATTTTGGGTCCAGAGAACCTTTCTCTGAGAGACCCAGCAGCAGCCCTGAAGGGTTGCCCGGCTGTCCGTCTCTGGAGGCAGTCGGGGGTTTCGATGCACCTGACTTCTTGGGAGTCCATAACAACAGACAGTTGCATATCCAGAGGATATTCAATACCCCTAATCAAGATTCCGCAGCCTCCCAGATGTTCCACCCAGCTGCTAGAAAAAGAGCCATCCAGCGTCCCCAGATCAAGCCGGATTAGGGTTTTACTCCAGGTTCTTTTGGTGCCAAAGAAGACGGGGACTTAAGACCAATTTTAGACCTTTCCCTGTTGAACCTGTCAGTAACCAAGCAAAGTTCCGGATGGTCACCCTGCAATCTATACTCCCCTATTGAGGGAGAACGACTGGATGTGTTCCATAGACCTCAAGGATGGATGGACAGACGGTCCAGGCTGGGAGCCAGTCACTATCAGTTCAGGGTCCTCCCTTTGGTCTCACCTCAGCCCCCAGGGTGTTTACCAAGGTGTTAGCGGTGGTAGCGCCCACCTGAGGCTCCAGGGATTACAGGTCTTCTGGACGACTGGCTCGGCTGACGGCATCATCAAGGCATCTTCTGTGCTCAGCCAGGGATTACTTCCTTCAACTAGCACCAAGGCTGGGCATAACGATCAACTGGGAGAAATCTTTCCTGAATCCAACTCAAATTATAGATTTCATAGGAGGAAGACTAGACACCAGATCAATGAGCCTTCCTCACTCAGCCTGAGGTGTCATGTGACAGCAATCCTTCAACCGTCACCAACTGCAGCCGGTCCTGAGGGCCCTAGGTTCTATGGCGGCAGCTATCCCGCTACTTCATGCTCGCCACGCATGCGGGTTCTTCAATGGACCGGTCAGCAGAGCGCAGGGACTCCCTTCTGTGGTGGCTTTTCTCCGAGCCCTGGTAGGGAGACCCTTTGCGCTGCATTTCCCGAGCCACAGTGACCACGGACGCTAAAGATTGTCGAATCCCACAGAGGCATCATTGCATATAAATGTCCTGGAAATGAGGGCGGTGCTCCTAGCGTTGCACTTCACCACGTTCTTCCTACAGGGACTATTGCGATTCAGACAGACAACATGTCCGTAGTCTGGTATATCAACAAGCAGGAGGAACCAGGTCTTATCCCTTTGTCGAGAGGCCATGAGAGTTTGGGAATGGGCAATTTCCACCAAACGCTTTCTGATAGCAACGCACATTCCGAAAGTCCAACATCCTTGCGGACAAGCTCAGTCATCCTTTCTCCACAGTGGTCCCTAAACCTTCAAGTAGCGAAGAAGATTTTTGCGTTTGGGGGCAACCCTGTTGCATCTTTTGCTTCTCCTCTCAAACAAATGCAATTTCTTTCGGGCTACTTCCCCACCAGGAGTTCGAGGATGCTCTGGTGCATGCTTGGCCTCCCGGTCTCCTTTATGCCTACCCTCCACTTCCTCTGATGCAGAGGTTTCTGCAGAAAGCCAACAGTTTGGGGAGCAGAATGATTCTCATTGCCCCATTCTGGCCTCGACAACCTTGGTTCCATGGTCTCACAAAATCAATCCACCATGGATTCTGGATCCACGATCTCATCTCTCACCCTCTGGGAATGCCAGTTCCCAACCTGCGGACCCTGAAGTTGACAGCTTGGCTGCTCCAATTCCAACCTTAATTAGGACTCGGTATCTCTTCACTGGTCAAAGCAATTTGGTGGCTGCCCATAAACCTTCTACCAGACAGGTTTATCGGAGTAAATGGAAGAGGTTCTCTATATGGGCAGGGCAGAGAATGGTGGATCCTTTTCAGCACCTCTCTGCGGTGCTAGACTTTCTAACAGACCTCTTTCATCAAGGGGCCAGTTCATCCACGATTAAAGTACAATCTATATCGCATTATCACATTGGACAGGACACAGCTCCCCTTATGACAGCGAAATTATGCAAATCCTTTCTCAAGCGAGTTTTTTATTAAGGCCTCCAGTCAAGGAGGTTGTACCCTTGGGATTTGTCTTTAGTCCTGCAGGCCCTTACTGCTCCTCCTTCGAGCCTGCAGCTTCTGCTGATTTAAAATTCCTTTCCTGGAAGACTGTCTTTCTGGTAGCTATCACTTCAGCCAGAAGGGTGTCTGAGCTTCAGGCTCTTTGTGTCAAACCGCCTTACCTTTCTTTCTTCCCTGATAGGGTGTGCCTCAGGACCAATCCATCTTTTCTTCGAAGGTCTCTTCTCAATTCAATATTAACCAGTCAATCAATTTCGCTGTTTCTTTTCCCAGGTATCCAAACAAAGGGGAATACAAATTGCATTCATTGGATGTTCATAGACAATTACGTTTTATATTAACAGGACAGCTGGCCACAGGAAATCAGATCAGCTGTTCGTTTCCTTTGCTAAATTTGCTCTGGGTAAAGCAGTGTCTAAAGTCACTCTGTCTAAATGGATTGCTAATTGCATATTGCAGGCATATGACACTTCAGGCAGACCTGCTCCTAAGAGGCTTACGGCTCATTCTACTAGGGCAGTTTACGCCAGCCTTTAAGTCCGATGATATCTGCGGCAGCTACTTGGGCCTCGCGTCATACTTGTATGTCTCATGACAAGGTGGATGTTGTGTCTAGAGGAAGAGCATCCTTTGGCTCAGCGGTGCTCGGAACATCCTTCCATGATGGCCCCAAGATTCAGGTAGCTAGGGACTCTGTCCGAAGTCTTCCTACTTCAGATTTAGAAGTTATGTACTCACCATAACGTTCCATCTGAGTAGGTGACTTTCCATCCCCCTGACCTTTATAGAGCGAGTAATTATGCTTTTTTAGTATACTGTGGTCAGTATTTGAGGCAAACTCAATCTGAGGTCAGTCAGGGCGTGGCAAGGGGTTATGGGTAAGAGGGAGGAGCTAGGAGCTCGGAGCCTAAGCTTTTGAATTGCCGGCTCGGATCCGAGGTCGGATCCGATACCCACAGGTTGCATCCGAATGAAGTCACCTACTCAGATGGAACGTTATGGTGAGTACATAACTTCTAATTCCCTGCCTACAACAGGAGTTTTGATGGTGGTCCCAGGCCTGTCACCACAACAAGGGACAGCCTTTCACCTTACCCACAGCCAGGCAGACAGTAACAATGGATGCATCGGATTATGCCTGGGGGGCACATATAGCAGGAAAATGTATTCAGGGCACGTGGCCCAAGGAACAAATGCATCTTCACATCAATCAAAAAGAGATGCTAGCTGTACAGAATGCCCTGACAGCTTTCAAGGGCCTACTACATCCAGGACAACTATTAATAAAGATGGACAATACCACAATTATGTGGTACATAAACAAGCAAGGGGGCACACATTCCTACCCCCTATACAGGCAAGCCATGACTTTGTGGAGCACAGCACTGACCTATCAAGTACGTCTGCAGGCACAATTCCTGCCAGGAACAAAAAATGCACTGGCAGACGAACTAAGCAGAAATCTTATGCATCCTCACGAATGGAAACTATATCCACAAGTGTTCAGCATGATAACGAGGAAATGGGGATGCCCAGACATAGATCTTTTTGCCTCCCCTCACAATTACCAAATACAGAAATTCTGCACAAGAACTTATCACTCAAAAGCGTGGAAAGTGGATGCTCTATCATTCAGCTGGAAAGGCCTGACAGTCTATGCCTTCCCTCCAATGCCTCTTCTTACCAAGGTGCTCCTAAAAGTCAGACACGAAAGGCCAAAAATGATCCTGATTGCCCCAGACTGGCCATGCCAGCACCGGTACCCAATCCTAAAGAGCTTGTCTCAAGGCCCAGCTTGGCTTCTACCTCAAATTCCTCATCTTCTGACACAACAAAACAATCAGATTCTGCACAGTCAACTCAGAACCTTAAATCTGGCAGCATGGCAGATAATGTAGCCACTCAGACTGCACCTCTCTCTAAAGCTGTTATGGATGTCATTTTAGAAGCCAGGAGGCCCAGCACTAGGAAATCTTATGCAGAAAAATGGAAGAGATTCTGTGCTTGGAAGCAGGCACAAGGGCTCGAACCACTTGTCCCTAATATAACTCAGATTTTACAATACCTAACTGAGATGCTGGACAAAGGCCTATCTTTCTCATCCATTAAAATCCATGCCTCTGCCATTTCAGCTCATTACAATACAGAACCTCCTGTTTTTTTACATCCTCTACTACGACAGTACCTCAGAGGGGCAAAAAAATATAAGACCCCCCCAAGGAGAGCACCAGTACCAACATGGGATCTCAATTTTGTTTTAGAACAACTCACACTGCCTCCTTTTGAATCAGCCAGCACAGCTGATCTAAAATTCTTATCATGGAAAACTGCTCTGCTCCTAGCAATAACTTCAGCAAGATCAGAGTTACAGGCATTAATGGCTGTGGAACTTTTCATCATTTTTCATCAGGACAGGGTTTCTCTTAGGACAAAGTAACATTCATGCCAAAAGTGGTCTCCAATGTGGCCTTAAACCAAACCATTAATTTATCTACTTTCTACCCAAATCCCCAGAATAAAGGGGAGAGACTTCTGCATGCTTTGGATTTACATAGACGGCTATGATTCTACTTGGACAAAACAAAAGCTTTCAGAAAAACTGAGCAACTGTTTGTAGCCTATGCTGCAGGATCACAAGAAAGCCCATTACAAAGCAGACAGTCTCAAAATGGATAGGACACTGCATCCGCTTCTGTTATGCAAACATGGCAAATCAGTGCCTAAGGGCAGTAGGCCTCATTCTACCAGAGCAGCAGCCACTTCAGCAGCTTTTCTCAGAGGAGTACCAACCAAAGACATTTTAGAAGCTGCAACCTGGAGCTTCAGTTCACACTTTCACCAAGCACTACCACTTGCCTCTCCACTCTAAATCCAGAGCAGGCTTTGCCACTGCATTTCTTCAGGGCCTGGTAGCCTCTCCAAATCCAGTTTAGACACAGCCGCCCAATCTCAGCTTTGGGATTCTACCCAAGTGTAATGACTGCAACAGTGAAACACGATGAACATAGTACAGTTGTGTACCTACCATAAATGTAGATGTTCGAGTGTATTCACTGTTGCAGTCCAGGTTACCCACCCACCATCCCCCTTTTCATTGCTGGGACTTTTCTGTACTTCTCAACTCTATACAACCTATGTGGTGTATTTGCTTGTAGATGAAGGAAATGTTTATAGTAATATATGCATGTTTTTTGGCATAATTTTATCTTTCCAGCCTTCCTATTTGGGGGCACCTGACATCTGGGGCAAGAAAAACTGAAGAGAATGGCATCTGTTGCAGCTTTTATACCCCTGGCGCACTGACGTCGGGGAAGAGGCGACAGCAACCAATGCCGGACCAAGACTTTGGAACTCGGGCCGACTGCGGGTCGCCTGCCAGCAGGATAACCCAAGTGTAATGACTGCAACAGTGAATATACTCGAACATCTACATTTATGGTAGGTACACAACTGTACTTTTCATACCCTCAGTACTGAGACCTCTCAGAATTTTAGCAATGAGGCTCATGTTAACTACATGCAAACTCGGAAAGCAGTAGAAATCTGTGTATCGCATGCACAAACATTTTGCCAACCATCACGCAAATCTGCTTCTCGGTGGTGCGCTATGCAAAGTAGACAGTAGCATGTATTACTTCTGTTTACTGCCCATGTAGTGTTCATGACATGAAACTACATGTGGAAATGCAAATAAAATGAAGGCAATATCTAAGAAAGACACATTTACAATGTAGCCATCTGTGACTTACCCCCATGCACTTCAACCTTGGTCTCTCAATACTTGTTCAGAAGTATATTAACTACACTACATAAGTAGATTGCAGATGTCATGTTATATACCATGCACATATTTAGAATGACAATACACATTCAGATTTTCCAGTATTTGTAGTAATGGGACACTTGTTTGCATATAGTTTGTAAAGCTGTCTCTTGAAGTATACTTGCACATTGGAAACACAACCACCAAATACTATACATTGCACACTCATGAATCTGGTAACATGCAGCACTTTAATGTCTTGATAATTGGATGTGGCTAGTTATCCATTTCATGCTGGCCTCCCAGCATCATCTCTCCACCATCCAGTGCTGATGTCATCCGCTATAAGTTGTTGTGCAGCCTTGTAAAAGTCAGATTTGTGCCATGGTGCTTGTGTAAAATAGAGAGTTCTCTAGTCTGTGTACTTAGGTAGGGATTCTAATCTCACTGCAGTCAGAGAGAGATAGAGTGTGTGTCTGTGTGTGTGTGTGTGTGTGTGTGTGTGTGTGTGTGTGTGTGTGTGTGTGTGTGTGTGTATGTGTACACACACTTGCTTGACATTAGAGACAGCATTTCACACCAGCATGTGGGACACTGCTATTACCACCTTCTTTTCACCAGGCACTGCTGATGTCATCACCTATAAAGTGTTGTCTGACGCTCTCCAAGTCAGACTTATGCCATGGTGCTTGCCTTAAATACAGAGTTCTCTAGTCAGTGTACTTAGCTAGGTGTTCTGTTCTCACTGCAGTCAGCTGGGGATTTTGTGTGCGCGCACTTGCTTGACATTAGAGACCGCATTCTACATCAGCATGTGGGACTCTTATTACAATCCTCTTCTCACCCGACTCTGCTAATGTCATTAGGTATAGCTGATTTGTGGATATGCAGTATTCCCATCAGGGCAGGATCCAAGACTGGCCTGTAGGCCAAGCACAAGTCACTTCATCCTGTACGATACAGATTACAGTGACAGTGCTTTCAGTTTATCCACATACATCATAGCATGGTTTGTAGGACATGTATTTTCTTGGTGAAAAACCCCTGTGGTCTCTCCAGCTGTTGCAGGTGTCTGGTGAAGTACATGCAAAAGGGAGCATTATGCTCTCTTAGTGTTCTGATGAGGTTCGAGTACAGTGCTGTTATAACATTCTCAGATCTGGATACAGTGACTTATGAGGTGCATGACCTGGCCTTTCCATACCACTGTGGAAACTTGGTGGTCGAAGTTCAGATAGCTATCTGTGTGTTTCCAGGTGTTGCACCACTGGGTTTAAGCACAGGGGGAGTGTTGTCAATGCTGTAACTAGCAGGAATTCTACTTTGCAGAAGACAAAAAAACAGTGATACATTTTTTCATTTATTTGTAGACCGTGTGACTTTGGCAACAATCATTTGTCTATTTTAGCCCCTCCTGTAATATGTTAACATCATTGGTGGACTCTGATTGCACCCAATATGTAATTAATCAGCAAACTTGGTAAGCCAATCTGTATACTTTAGCATGGACTGTTGAGAACTAGATTCCAAACAGTAAAAGGCCTAGCACAGATCCTTTGGATATGCCAGTGGTGACAGCTCGACTTGTAAAGGTCGATTCACCAACTTTCACAGTATGCATTCTTTCAGCAAGTCAATTAGTTAACTGTCTAGTGATGTAGGAGTTAATCCTCAGCTGAGAGAGTTTCTTAATACCTGGGTGGGAGATTGTGTCCAAACACTCAAGATAGGCAGTATGAACTCTTACCTTCATCCAGGCCTATCACACAGAATCAATGGGCTGTGACAACATCATAGATTGCTGTAGCATGACTCAGAACATGAACCTACTTGACAAGGTTTAATACACACTTTAACACACCCTGCAGATGGAATATGTTCCCATTGAAGAGTGTACATCCATGTTCATCTATCTGAATGGATGGGGGGGTAGCACCTGACGCATGCATGTATAGACACATCCTGACTCATCTGTGAGGTAGACCAAAATGTAATCATGGACCTTTTCTAAATGGACATTAGTAATATCCTGGCTGTGTGCAACAGGCATGTGAGTTGCTAATAGGATCATAGGAATTTTACTAGGCTATTGACCCAGAGGTCATTTCAAGCCAAGAAATTTCAACCCAATGTAATACCATGGATATGCTAGTCAATACCCAGGATTGTATTTAGTAATGACTGCCCATGTCCAGGAGGGTTGTGGGTGCTATCACTGATAAGAATTTACTGTGTCCCATCCGTGCGTCTAGGTTCCTTTTGAACAGTGCCATAGAGGTGCTCTGTTTCACATGAATTGGTAGCCTATTCCAAAGACGTGGCAGTTGCTGGGTGAAAAATCTGTCCCTCCAGCATGTCCTATTTAAATCGCAGGTCATATTTATGTCCCTGGAATGGGTAGCTCTAGCCCCATTTGATTTATGAATGTACAGCAAGTTCATTAGGTTTGGGTCTGCGATTACTCAGTAAGCCAGACATAAGTCTCCTCTAAGAAGTCTATATGATACGGAGTATAGTGACAGGGACTTTAGTCAGTCTGTGTAAGGCATGTTCTAGAGTCCCTTGATCTTCTTTGTTAGAAACCTATGAGGTCTCTCCAATTGCTGCAGGTGGTTATTATAGTACATGCCAACTGGGGAGTTGTACTCAGCTATGGGCTTGATTAGTGATGAGTATAGAGGGGTTATGACCTTCTTAGCTCTAGAGGCGATGCCTTTACTAATCAAGTGTGCTGCATAGAAATCCTTCCTTCCTACAGTAGACACATGGTAGTCAAAGTTAAGGTCGCAGTCAATTTGTGATCCCAGATCCCTTACCGCTTTGTAGGTACTTAGGGTATTGTTGATTTGATAGTGTAAAGGGACATTGTTTTTGTCAAAGGGAATGATGATGCATTTCTTTGCATTCAGTCTGATACTATGATTAAGACAGCAGTCGCTGGTCTGAGTAAGAGTCTCCTGAAGTATACTGACATCATTTAGGGATTCAATAATTGCACCTAATTTGCAGTCATCCACTTGACTTGGTCAGCTGCACCCCCTTAGTTTTGGCCTGAACTTCTGAGAAATATATACCAAACAGTAGGTGGCCCAGCACTAACCCTTGTGGCAATTCTGCTGGTTGATGTGGAGTCACCCACTTTGATAGTGTGTGTCCAGTTTGTGAGCCAGTTGGCAAATACAACAAAGGGATTTACATTCAATTTGCTAAGTATATCGGTAATGCCTGAGTGTGGGATTGTGTTGAAAGCTTTTGCCAAGTCGAGGTGTGGTGTGTGCACAGATTTGCCCTAGTCAGTGGCCCTGGTCACATTTTCAAAGAAATCCACCAGATTTAGCAGGCAGGATCTGCTCTTTATGAAGCCAAATTGGGTTGGATCCAGGGCTCTGGAGATCGCCTATGTCTTTATTTGTGAGGTCCATAATCATATGTTCCATGGCTTTACAGATGAGGCTGGTCAGACTTATGGGTCTGTAATTCCCCAGGTCGGTTGCTAGGCCACCTTTGTGTAGGGGATTAACTGATGGTGTTCTCCATTCCACAGGAACAAAGCCTGTGGTTAGGCTATGATTGAAAAGGGTAATCAAAGGTGTGATACTAGTTCATGTTTTAGAAGACAGTCTAGGATGCCATCTGGTCCCATGGAAGCTGTCTCTTTTGTCTTGGACAAGGCTTTACTCACCTGTTCTTCAGATATGTAGGGTGGGGGGTAGTTTGGGGAAAGGATTGTGATAGGTTTGGGGGGTATAAGGCAGTGAAAATTTCACCCAACGTATCAACTAGTGGGTTTGCTATCTCTGTGGGGTCAGTGTGTGTGATACCAATACAAGTTCATCACATGGCTGAGTCCTACCTTTTAAGCTATGCCCATAGTACATGTAAAAGGCCTTATGGTTATCCTTGGCAGTGCTTGCTACGTTTTTCTCAAAGATGCCCTTAGAGGATTTAACATGTTGTCTTATTTGTTTGTTGAGGCTGAGGAGGGTGCTTTTCCATTGTTATGGCCTCTGTTTAGTTTTCTTGGACAGCAACATTTTGCTTTTGTTGTAAAGTTTGTTGATGCTGGATGTCCACCATCATGGCTTGTTTTTACTTGGGGCTCTGGCTTTGATTCTTTCTGGAGCAGCCAAGTGTATACACTTGTGCAAGTGATTGTACAGGGCTTTAGTGTAAGCTTTGGTGTAGTTGCCACTTCCAGCTATGGGTGGCGCTTGGAATATATTTATATCTTCCCCTAGGAGGGTATAGCTTGCCTTGGTGAAGTTTTTTAGTCTGACTTCTCCCTTTGTGACTTCTGGTGTTAGTGCCAGTTTGAAAGTCACCGATGGGGGGTGCAGGGGGGCTTGCCCCCCTGCATAAACATAGTAAAAACTTTGTGGAATGTTATTTCTAGTTGCTTTATAGTTTTCAATGATTTGAGATTCGATGATATGAGTTTTCGACGATTTGGTCTCGATGATTTGAATTTCGATGAAATGAAATTTCGATGATATGAAGTGGAACCGTTTAGCAACGTAACCCTTATTTTGTTATGATTGGCAAGTTTCATGTTGGTAAGTCTGTTTGAAATCTTGTCTAAAAAAGGCACTATGGGGAGGCAAGAGCCTTTGCCAGCAGCTGAAAGCCTAGTGGTGCCAGCTGCAAACCATCTCTGTAAAATCAGCAAGGTTTGTCAACCATGTCATCCAAGCCTGACAAACTGGATCTCATTTGAATGACACCTAAAAACTAAGCCAATTATTGAATAATAATTTTTTTGTTTATACTACGGCATCATTTGTAGGGGAGGGTGGCATGTCTGTCTTCATATAGTCCAGTGAGGTACGTTTCAGGCTGTTCACACCAACATGAACTATAACAGAGTCATAATGGTGCTTGATGTTGAGAGACCTGAGTGCATGCGTGATCTGACGAATCCTGGAACCGGACAGGCAGCTGCCATGACTTTCTCCTTGTCCAACCTCGTGAGTGGGATATCTGTGTATCTCACTATGGAGTCTCCAATTACAAGAAAATTTATTTGTTGGCCATTATGCCTTACAAACTTGGTAGGTGAATCACTGGTGTTACTGTTTGTCATGGGTGCTCTGGGAACAGTGTTAGTTGTAGTAGTCTTGTGTTTTGGAGGTCTCTGGTGTTTCGGGAAGTTTTTGAAAGAACTTTTGTGTATGTTGATTTTTGTGTTTGATGGATACTCTGTGTATGAGTAGTGGTAGTATGTGCATGAGTAGTTTGGGTGAGTTGACAAGCTCTTCAGTGTTACTGTTTTGAGTGCAAGAGAGCAGGGATTCAAGATTCTTGGTGTAGCTACATCTCACACTCTGCTCTAGAGTGAGTTATTAGTAGAGGGTTGTCAGTGTACACGAGGCAATTGCTATACTGCCTCAGGAGACCCAAGCCAACAAAGTTGTTGAAGAACTGTTATCACAAAGGGGGGCTTTTTCAGGACTGATCAAGGAGGTGCTCAGTAGATGGATATTTCTGTGGGGGGGGTTGCTAGTGGTTTAATAGGTCACAGTTCACTATCAGTATTTCAGTATTTCATAGACCAGAGAAGTACTAAGGGGAAGGACTACACTAATATGCTACAGCTGTATCTAAGGGGAATTTTGTCAAATTTATCTGTTGCCTGGCAGTGTGCAGTGCTGCATGATGCGCAATCAAGCAAAAACCTGCTCAAATACCAGAAGCTAAAAACTAAAAAAAAACTTTAAAAAGGTTCAAAAGGACCAATGAGGATGCATACTCCAAGCCCTAGACCAACCAGCCTTCACCAGACAGGTTCCAATCGGCACACCTCCCTCACTAGAGTGCATTTCCAATCAAAGATGGCTTGGAAAATGTGCTCAGAACAAACAGCCACTACAAACCGACCCAGATGCAGCAAACCTGTATCTGGACTATGCTACAGCTACTAGCTTCACTAGTGTAGGTGGGAAACACTAGAGAAATATTTAACACAACAGCAAAATAATAATGAGACTCTAAAAAATGTTATAAACAGCAGAAAAAACAGCAAGGAGACTCTAAAGAATGTTTTAAACAGCAAACAAATCAGTTATTTCAACACTGCTTGGCAGGAAAACCAGAACAAATGTCATGCATATCCTGTGTCCAAAGGATTACAGATTGTGGGCAGTCATTGACTCCTACTGTGATATTAGTATAATACAGTATCAACACACAGCAAAGATTGCTGCCACAACCATGACAACACATGAGATGAAACAAAAACATACGGGGATTTGTTACATTATGAAAACAAACGCACAAAGCAAGGATAATGTAGACCTCACACTCTATAAGCAGACCCAGACCAAATGGTATGTGACCTGTGTCCTGGGTTAGATGGTATGTGGAATGTCCACCAGCATGTGGCCACAGTGGTGACTACTCCCTTGTATGTAACACAACTACGGAGTATGTGCAGGACATCACAGGCCATAATACTGTCATAGGTCACAGCCTTCATCACATCAATAACAGAGTACAATGCATCCATATTTGTGTACCTCCCTACACATCTTCCAGTGATGTGTAACTGAAGTGCATCACCTTTGCCACAGTGAGCTCTCTTTTTGTTGCATAAACGTTACTGGTGTTATATGAAATGCATGTGTGATGCCTGTTCCGGTGATGCACACAGTACATCCATAGCTGTTTGACAACTTCGATGGCATGAATTACATTTGTGATGGTGTGGATTGTGCTCTCTCTCTCTCTCTCTATATATATATATATATATATATATATATATATATATATATATATATATATACACACACACACACACACACACACACACACACACACACACACACACACACACACACGTGCGTGTATGTATTGTGATGACCCACCACTGGACAACTAATCAAGGAGCCTCAATCCTCACCCACTGGCAACAGTGGAGGGCATACACTGAGAGGATAACAGTACACACACAGTATTTCCAGATGCAGCAATAAGTGCAATTTGCCTTAAGAGTACACAGTCAGTTTGGGGCTGGTTTATCTCTCTTTCTCCAGATCCCACACTGACACAGCTATAGAGTTGAGATGTCAGCTGAGTGACCAAGCCAAGACCTACCAGCACCCTCTCTGTCCAACTAGTGCTTCATGTTCCTGCCTAAGGAGCTGACATGCACACACTGTTTGAGGTTTGATCTACACACACACACACACACACACACACACACACACCTTGGAGAGGCAGACACAAGTTTACTAGCTATGCCCCCTTCTGCCCAGACTATAAGGTAGTTACCACTGCCACCAGTCAACTCCTTATCAGCTACTTTAAGGGCCTTATCAAAGGGTGTCCAATCTTACTATGTAATTTTAATATTAATAATATAAATGGTGGTTTGCCCAAGAGCAAGGTTATTAGGAGTGGCCCACACAGTGTCACCAAATAAATATGCAATTACTCTCAAAACTTAAATATCTCTAGACAGAGCAACCACAATGAAAGGTTTAAATATATTTAATAATAAATAATAAAAGAACAAGAAAATACTTATTATATATTCACAGTGACATCAAAGTTCAAAATCACAGGAAATTTTCAAAACAACATTGCAGGACAGTCTCAAATAAAGAAAAATATCTAAACTTAGCTTCACTATATTCTTGACTGAATCTAAGGGAATTAGTATACCCTATTTAACTTACTTAATTAGAGCAAGGCAGATATGTGGTGAATGGTTCTTGTCAGATCCAAGACAGAATACTGAATGGCCCCCATCTCTGTAAGAGACTTCTCAAATTAATATATCAAATATTGCTGCAGGGATAGCCTGCAGAATGACATCATTTCTTGTCATCTGACTCTATCCCGGGTGAACCCCCCACACACACACACACTGCTGGCATCTGGCAGTATTTAGCATCTACCTGTGAAAAATACATAGACCTCAGATCTTTGGCAGATGCTGGAAGTAATGAAATAATTACATTCCTCCACATTTCAAGACTAGTAATTATTTCACCCTATAGACAATGCAGAAAGCCCCCTAGTACAGACATTGTCTCTTGCTCATTGAAAACTGAAAGATACTATATTTTATTGCATAGCCATAAAGTAATGTAATTTCAGCTATTTTTCAGAAGTTAACCTCCTGTATTCCAGTTTCCACTGTTAAAATATATTCATTTAAACAGATATAATAGTGCATGTACATTTCTGTTCTATTCCAGTAGGGCACACTGTGGTTACGTTTTAAGCTCAAGCACTTTATAACATACCTTTTTACCACAGATCTGTACAAATCGGTTTGATATACACATGGCATAGAGTTCTAATACAGTTGTAACACAATCACCTTATGTAAATCATGTTGATATTCACAAATGACATATAATTATTTACAAAATTCCAGATAGCTGTGTTGGCAGTATCTCCCTTTGTCACATATAGATATAAACAAATGCAAGGCCACAGAAATTCCAACAAATCCACCTCAACTTAAAACGTAATGTTAGCACTTTTGTTTTATTTTATAACAAAGCTTCTTCAGATGAAATTAACAAAACACACACACTGTTTAAATACAATTCTAAAAGGTCATGTGATAACTTTTTAAAATATGATCAGCTTAAAATCATGTGACAGCCAAAGCTTTTAACATGTGATCAGCTTAAAATCACATGACCGCCAAAAGCTTTTAAAAATCATGTGATCAGCTGTAAATCATGTGACAGCATAATCCCTGAACAAATCATGCATTTTAAGGCAACATATTCAATAAATTTAAAAGTGAAGTAAACAAAACTCAAAGGCTGAATATCTGAATACATCAAACTGTAAAATTTTCTTTTACCAAACAATAATAGTTTTATGTAAGAGCAATCATTAAATAATAAATGCTATACTGAGAAAATCTACCTGATAAGAAAGGTAGCGATATCATCTTTTTAAAGCTCTTAGTTTTTAAAGACAGCTTATAGAAATCTGTGCATTAATCTGTGGCCAAGAACTTGCATTAAGTGTGAGCGGTCAGTATAACTCATATTCTTCCAACTTAAGTTGCCATGGGCCACCATGTTCACTAGGGGTTACCTTTTCCATAGTTAAAATTTTAAAAACTTGATCTGGCCATTCCATTAAGTGTTTGGCTAGAGCATTGTTTGCTTTCCTTTTCTTAATGTTGTATAGATGTTAAGCAGTTCTTTTTTTGAACTTACGCTCAGTTTTGCTTATGTAGAAAGCAGGGCAATGTTGACAGAGTGCAGCACATATTACCCCCCCGTCAGATGTTTAAATGCTCCTTTTATATAAAAATGTAAAGTTCTTTATAACAAATTGTTCACCCATCAAAATGTAGGGACAGATGGAACAGCATCCACATTTAGATATATGATGCATTTTGTTAGTCTTATGTGTGGATGTTCTGTTAAAATGTTCCACAATGATTTTAAAATTACAACCTCTTCTGTATATTATGTGTGATGTATCCCCCCACTTTCTCAATGTGTCTGTCTTCCCTTAGAATACCCCAGTTCTTCTGGGTAATGTCAACATTATGAATTGTGATAAAGGATCTAGTAAAGTTGTGTTTTGTACTAGATGATGTGCGGGCGCAGGGATGTTAAGTTCACTAGAAGGGGTAATATTGTCAGCCATTAAATCACTTGCTGATACATACATTTCAGGTCTTGGTGTTTCACTATGACCTGAAATTGGATTAAAAATGCCCCTTTCTCTTTCATTTATCACTTCTTACATTAGCTGATACTAAGGGGGTAACCTCTAGCCAGAAACATACTCTTTATTGTCTTACATTCATCTAAAAAATGATCAAACCCTGACACCGTCTGTGCTGCCTTTACGAACTGACCTCTTAGGGGGGGGGGGTGACTTTGAAAAATGCAAATACATGTTTGAAAACGTGGGTTTTCGATAAATCTGGGCACAGAATTCATTTCTCTCGTCTTTTTCGATAGAAGTATGTCTAGGTATGCAATCCTAGATGTACTAGCCTCAAAGTTTGTTGTATTAATGTAGTTGAAAAACTTAATAAATTTTTCAAGGTCATCATTCTGTACAATAAAAATGTCATCCAAAAATGCATATACAACATACAGTATTTCAGAAATTTTGAATTAAATACAAATTTGTTTTCCCATGTTGTCATTACTATGTTCGCAAAGAGCCCACCATATGCAGTGCCCATTGCTACACCTATAACTTGGTTATAGTACTTGTGTTCAAACTATATAAAATTATTTTTCAACACCATTTCAATTAAAATTTCATAGATGTTTACATTATCCTGAGTTACATCCTTCAGTGTTAAATATTCTAAAAAACATTTGATACTTTGCTCATGGGGGATGACAGTGTACAAGTCCTTGGTGTCAACAATAAATAATTTCAAAACTTTTCCCACCTTTAATGTGACCTATAACCTATAAATTTCAGTTGTTGTATAAGTGTGTTTATTCAGAACCATCAATGATCTCTCAGAATTGCATATGTTAAGTAAGAAACATGGGATTACTGGTGGTGGTATTCTGATATTGTCCATGATTCTGTTTAGTGTTATTTATGAGCTTCCAACTGTGTCCCACATGTTGGAGACCTCTGCTGACATTACAGTCATATTCAGGCAAATCAGTTTGCACAGCGTCACAATATGTATCCAACCCCAATTGTATGCAACATCCGTGATAGATGTCCTCTCTGTTGTTCATGTCAGGATGTTTATATCACAGACGACATCTCCATTGTTATGTCACCTTGTCTGACAGTCACATAATATGCATTTTCACTGTGCAGTTTGTACTGTACCATGTTGATATGTGATTAGCATTCCTCCTACAACTGTCTTCCATTTACATGCCCTCACCTACTGTACATTACGATGTTTCACTTGTCCTCTTTCCCTGTGTTCATTCCTACAGTTCGTCTGTGTGTCCCTGTTCAATGCGGACACTTCCCCTGACTGTTTATTTTAAATGGCTGTCCATGTACCCGTACAGATCATTTACAAAGCTTTTGTACAGAATGCCTGGAATGAGATTCCACAATACACTGCACTGTATGCATTGTCCTGTAATGTGTTTAGACCATATACATTGCTATATGATAAACCCCGGTAATCATTGTGGCATTCTGTGTAGTCCTGCAAACAAGTTGGTTCCCTATTATGCCGTCGCAAATGCAGGTTGTCAAATGTGTCTTTATGGAACAGAAAAGCGCGAAAAGGCAAAATAATGAAGCGGTGTTTCAGCAAATTCTTTCCCTGGGAAAGAATTTGTTTGGCCGCTTTTGCTACTTTGCCTTTTCGGCACTGTAATGTGATCTTGGAGTTGGTATATTTATGTAGGGGGGGTGGGGGGCACAGCCCCCCACATCAAGGGGTTAAGTAATGATTTATTGTTTTTTGTTTGTTTTGGAACAGCGATTGTTTTCCATTGGAAAATAATCACTGTTCTGAAGTTTCAACTTTGTAAGCTTTTGCTTACATGGGGTCGATTATCTGTCATTCGCTCTTCTGAGTGTGCGATATCATAATATAGACCCTAACAAGTTTGCTCACAGATAAACTGGTTTGCTATCTGTGTTGCTTTACACTGTTTTCTGGCTGGCAAACTGCTCTTGTTTACATTTAAATCTGATGAGTGGCATGAGTATGTAATTAGCACTGCTGCTCACTATGCAAACACATAAACTCCATGTAGGCTTTGTGTGAACCCTACACGCAGTTTATTGAATTCTAACATGTCTTATTTTAAAAGCCTATGTGCTTACAAAAACACCTGTTTACAGCTTAATCCAAAGGTAGTAAATCTAGACATTCACTTTGTAAAATATCCTAATTTTACATATAATATAATCAGTGCACTTTTACACTCCACCCCCACCCCAGCAGCCCAAGATCACAGCTTATGAACATTAAACTTGCTTTTGTCCTGCCTTTTTTCTCTTGTTATACTATAAAACCTATACTTCTTAGAAGTAAAAAAAGTACTCTAATATCTTTAACTCAATATCTTTAACTCATGCAACAGTCACTGAAAAGGCACCTCCACATTTAAAACATCTCTGGCTACATACTACACAAAACTCTTTTTCTATATATAGCATGCAGTTTATATCATGAAATGCTTCATACAAATACTAATAAGAACAAAAATTGTTTTACTTAGTTTCCCCCTTTTATTATCCTTCTAAACATTGCTATAAAAGTGGGATATATGCTTTACAGCCTACCAACAAGTTTAACAAAGTCAACAAATGTTGTCAGACGCTTTTCAACTACGTTTTCTTGCAGAACTGCATTTCACAAATGTGATAAGATGATGCTTTATAGTCTCCCATTTATTCACTAATATTAGCTAATCAGCTCCTGTCAAGCAGTTTCCTTTAGAACACTAGAAAGTCCCCTTCTTGCTGTCTCACTATTTGTTGGATAAACTTTAGTTACTCCTTAGCTCACAGGGATATAGCCAGTTTTTATTTTGTTTGCTCATAGCAAGACGTTGTCCCGTTCGATTCTCAGCTAGAGGGTCTTCTGTGTGGAGACATACGTGAGTGGGGCATGCCTTCGTTGAAGGTTGTGCATGAGGGCTGGTAACCCGGTACATAAAAATCCTCTACCATCATTAGCGGACCGGAGTTCCGCTGTGGCGACCCCTAACTGGGAAAAGCCGAAAGACACAAACAAACTCTAAGGTGCATTACTGCTGTCCATCACTCATGCTGTCCTGCCCCATTATCCTTTCTGCCCTGCTTCAACCCCTCCCAAAATGGTAGCATAGGCTAACAAATGACCACTCTGTCTTAATTGGCATTAAGTAGCAGTAATACACTGTGACAAGCCCCCCTGTGTTACATCAAGGTAGCTAGCCCCAGAGAGATCCACCCTTATCAAATATCACACACAGTACCATTCCCTTCCAAACTAACTTCTTTGATTACTCGGGGGAGCTGTTTGATTCTCACTTAATTGCAACCTAAATCATTTGTAGCAAGTAGCCCCATTGCATTCTAACTGGAAGCCAGTCTAAACCATCTACAGCAAATAACTGATATTACTCAAAGCAGAAACGCAACAACCTAAACCGTATATAACAAGTAATCACCTTTCCACTGGGCACATCAAAACCTCATATATGGAATACTGTGCAAGTCAGTCATTCATACCTAAAGAGAGACCGCCTGTTGATCAGCCACTATACTGGGTTGTAATGAGTACCACTTACTTTCCTGCTGTGAATCTCTTCTTGGATTTCTCTTGCCAGTAGCATACTTCTTCTTTCGGATTTTCCCGGTTAGGGGTCGCCACAGCGGAACTCCGGTCCGCTAATGATTGGCAGTAGATTTTTACGGTGCTGAGGTGCCAGCCCAACCTTCAGTGAAGGCACGCCCATTTATGCATGTCTTTCGAACGCCACTCGACCGCCAGTAGCATACTGATAAACTGAAATTCTTTACTTTAACGTCTTCTAGATGGGAATCTGCCTGGGTCTGTGGTGTCTTGCCCTCTCTAATTAAACACCAACAGCCCTGCACTCTGAGCATAATGGATCTTACGGTGCTTTTAAGGATTTGCTAAAGAAAGTTAGTTTATGCTACAGTTATTTTATCCACTGTATAACTATTTCGAAACAAATCTCTCTGGAGCATTTTTCCCTTGAATAGCTTTACTTTTTGAGCCTTGACATGGCCTTGTTCAGGTAGGGATCACTGTACTGCAGATACATCCATGGCATGATGTAATACAGGTAGAGGTGTGTGTCTGTGTGTGTGTGTCTGTGTGTGTGTCTGTGTGTGTGTGTGTGTGTCTGTGTGTGTCTCTGTGTGTGTGTGTGTCTCTGTGTGTCTCTGTGTGTGTGTGTGTGTGTGTGTGTGTGTGTGTGTCTCTGTGTGTGTGTGTCTCTGTGTGTGTGTGTCTCTGTGTGTGTGTCTCTGTGTGTGTGTGTCTCTGTGTACGCACCTCTCTCTGTGTCATATATACAAAGGTGTATGCATATATTCTGTAGGTATAATGGAATTGCACCATAATGATTATTACTGTATCCAAAATGTTTATCTTCCCAAAATGCTACCCCTACACACTTAAATATTGCATCTTACTTTTTGTTCCATGCAACAGTTAATTAAAACAATCACTTTGTGAACTTTGTGGAGAGTAATATTCTGTCCAAACAGATCGTGGAAAGTAAGGTATGCTTTCTGACAGCCACCAGTTACAGTACATATGTCATAATGGTTTATAAGTACATACACATTGCTAGGTTACATCAGTGTCCACACATCCATTCTTACACCAGGCTGTTTCCATTCTATCTTCTTGTGAATGCATTTCTCACTTTGTCTAATCCCTCCCTTGCACTCGGATACAGTGCTATATTTGTACAAAATGAGCTGGGCATGCCGGTCTGTACTACCATATGTCACGGTTATAGGACATTCTTAATAAGAGATCTGCCAGATTTTTTGGCTATTCATCCATTCTCATACATGCACTACTGGATTCCTTGCATGTTTTTTACCTGTAAAAGCAAAATTAAGTCCTGTTTGTCCTAGTCAGATCTGTAAAGAATACTGGCATGTCATCCTTCCATCTGTAAGGGCTGTAAAGAGAACTGCCAGTACACACACACATCATAGAAATCATTAGCTAGCAATGTCTAACAGTACTGCCTTACAGAGAAATAATAGGGGACTACTACACAAAACCATTGAATCTAATTGACCTAACTGCCTTACAACACTGACTGTGACTTGCTCAGAATAATAAATTAGGCAAATGATAGCTGAGGAAATCGAACCCTGGACTGACAGAAGCAAGTGATTAACAGCTCACAGCCTTAATAATCTGTGCTAACTAGCAGACTAAAACATGCGGGCATAGTAAGAACAAGCAAACTTCACACAGACAGAGATCAGATTTCAGAACTGAACCCCAGACCATAGGCCATGAGACACAATCTAAACACTGAGCTGTTGTGTTCCCACAGATTACTACCAATCAGAAGAGAGAACATTTTAATTTATAAGGGAGTAGCACAGCTAAGACGAGCACATGTCCATGAGTAGCCTGTTATAATATACCTGCCAGTGGAATTGCCATACAATTTGCATGGGTGAAACTACATCAAGAGCCGAGACCTTAAAAACATTGGCAGCATAACAAAATACCTACACCCACATGCAGATCAGGCCACCAGTTGCTTTATCGTCAACCCCTGCCCTCCCCTTTCCCCCATTTTTCTATATAGGGTTAAGGTGTCATGTCAACTAACACCACTTTTTTCTATTCAGTACCACACTCATACCTTCCATGACAGTCATGCCTATCACAGGTATTCTCTTACACAATCTGTCAGTCTTTTAGGTGGATATCTTTGTTTCCTCTTAGCTTGTATTTTTCTCCCCAAATCATCTTCAAACCATCTTTTACTTTCCTGCACATAACCAAAAGCACTGTAATCTATTCTCCTTGACCTTCTTTGCAGTTGGGGCAACTTTGGCTTCTCCTATGATGTCCTCATTTTTTTTACCTGTCCTGCAATGTGCATCTTACTACCCATCTCTGGCATTTTCATCACTCAAACTTCCTCAATTGCTGCACCTTCACTAAACACATTTCTATATTATATAGAAGTACTGTTTGCAACACTGTTTTGGGCACTTTACTTTCCTACTTCTTAGGCATTTTTCTGTCTAAGTTTCCTCATGACACACTGCATTTCCTGAAGGGCATGAAGTCTGAAACTCAAATATTTGCCTTTGTTTAGTGAAAACACAAATTGTGGGAACAAACGAAAATTTTAGCATAATCCAGGACATTCTGCAAATATATATGGAATATTCATGCTTCCAAAGATTATGTGCTAGCTTTATGTGCAGAAGGGATGCTTATTCACTTTCTGTCTTGGGGACCATATTTTTAAACTCGCTCTCTCTCTCTGCAGTGCAGAATGGATCCCCCCCCATTTTGTCTGTTGCTCTATCACTCTTTCCTTGGTACCCCAAAAAATAACTTCCACATGATTTCTTAACACATCTGTGCTATGTAATGTAACACCTCTCCTTACATTCCTCAGTACTTTCTATAAAAAAAAAAAAAACAAAAAAAAACAACAAAAAAATAAGATAGGCAATTGAAAATACAACAAAAAGAAGAAAACCAAATAAAACAAACCACACTGGACCCAGAATCAAATTGAGCGCTTTTGTCCCGTTTATTACAGAACTTCATAAGACAATTGAAAATATTTGTTGATAATAAAAGCTACTATTATTGTACAAATAATAATGTTATCAGTAAGAATACTTAGAGATGATATTCAGTGCATTCACTGTTTTCATATTATTACTATAATATAATGCCCACAAACAGTACATTTTTCTGTGGAGTTTCACAAATTCTCATACCATGGAAACCGTACACAGAGTTCTCAACCTTCCTTCCCTTAGAATGTGGAGCACTACCTCTCATAAAGTGGAGCAAATGGGCAAAATGTGGAACACTTACCAATGGATTAAAATGTTCTTTTGATGAATTAGTAAGATTCAGTATTTTTTACAGTGGATATCAGTTAAAAAAAATTCTTAACACTGAATGTGTGACAGACCCTTTTAATGTGAAACAGTGAGGAACGTGGACTTTTAAGACTCCAAATGAGGAATGCTCCTTGTAATGAGGGACACTTGAGAGGTGTGACTGTACAACCTAACCATATATTCTCAGTCAGAATACTTTTGTTGAGGATGCTGAACTGATAGCTGCACTTCATTTCAGCTCTCTTACCTCAATACAATTTCTGACAGGAATTTTACAAAATAATATTTAATTTGAAGAAATTTTTATTACTAACTTATTTCTAATAACTCTGAGCATCTATAAGAAAAATTTTATTGTCAGAACTTGAATAATTCCTGTCAAATTAATTACTGGAAAATCAGCACCAATATCAGCTTTACAGCATGAGTCATCTAAGGAATACAGCACAAGACTCTTCTTTCAAAAAGGACCTGCAGTCTCTCATTACAAATATACAGGAACTTACAATAAAAATCGACAAAATGGACAATAAAATAGATACTTTTAAAGAAAAGTGCTCACAACAACTGGAACAGCTTCAAGAAATGTTTGCACAGCAGAAAGGACAGATATCACTTATTGAACAGTCATTAAGTGACATTGACACTAGAGTCCAAATAAAGGAACAAACTGAATTCTTACTTCAACAGAATACATATTTACTAGAAAAGCTTGATGATATGGAAAATCGAACAAGAAGAAATAATATTAGAATATATGGTCTACCAGAAAAATCTGAAGGGGACAATATGATAAACTTTCTTACCACCTGGATACCAGATGTAACAAAAATACCTGAAGCTCTTTCATATGGTATAGAACGGGCACATAGATCACTAGCAGCTTCTGGAAATGCTTCTTCTCTGGGTAAGAACAAGCCGAGATCTATAATTGTGAGACTTTTTTCTACACAAGATAAAGATCTTATATTAAGAAATGCTTGGGCAAATTCTCCCATCAAATACAATGATTCATTAATAAGATTTGACAAAAATTATTCTACAAAGGTGGTTTCAAAAAGAAAATAATTTCTACCAATAAAAAAACCTTGAAGAAAAAGCAACTGAAAGTCCATCTTTTATTCCCAGCAAGATTGAAAGTTTTTCTACCAAATGGAATAAAAATCTTTGAAACAGTAGATTCAGCAATAAAATACCTTACCAACAACAACATCCTAACACATGAAGAATGTATGGACTGGACAATAAGTACACCGAAGAGAAATGCTGAAGTAAATAATTGGAAAACTGTTGAGCAAAAGAAAAAAAAACTAAAGGACAAATAATCTTACATATGTTATATTCTGTAAAAATCTAAATAATAATACTAACAACAAAAGAAAAGTTCCTACTGTCTTCAAGTTGCATCAAAACAGGTACTGTTTTCAATTATATTTTAAATGTCAAAATTAGCATAAATGTAAATACATTTATCTCAAATCACATCAATATACTAAGCATAATTTAAACATTACTCTATTTTTCATTATTATCCATCTATTATTTTCATATTCTTAATCAGAGTAATCAATGCATAATAATGTTCCCAAAATAGTTATTTATTTATTTACTTCCTCTCTTTGTGTTTTGTTGTTTTTATTTTTTCTCTTCTTTTTATAAAATCTTCATTAACTTATAATATTTTAATCAGTATATGGTTATATTGCTTAATAGGTATAATAGTGACTGCTATATAACTTATTATCAGTTACATCCCTTACAGCATTACTTTTTATAAGTTAAAAGTGTCCCTGTTTGGATAAATGCTAATGCTGGGCGGAAATGTGTTGCTTTTGAAATGAAGTATTTCAGTTAGGATGTATCGTAAGACTACTTTAATTAAGCTTAAAAGATGTTCTGCCTTTGACCCATATGCACATACTGATATAATCCAGTGAAAAAATATGTCTTAAGTGATATTTTGAAGCTATAAGTCAGGTGCGTTCTGGCTCCGGACATCCGGAGTTGAAAGATGCTTGTGACTAGCTTAGATATCCCGTTGTCTTTTATTTTGTAGAGAAATAAGGCATAGCATGTTTAAAATGCAAAGATGTTCTTCATACCACATTGCTGCAGTCCTAACACTTGGGTAATCCGCTGTCCCAGTCGGCCCGAATACCAAAGTATATGGCTGACGTCGGTCAAGGCGCATTAGTCTGACGTCAGGGTACAAATGCGCATGACCGACGTCATATCCTCAGTCTTTTTTGCCGCATGGTCCGATGCAGAAGCAGTTTTGCGAGTGCAGGTTGGCGTTCTGAAATTTTCTGAAGTCGGAGTTTCAGACCGAATCAAAGTTGGCTAAGTACCCGTTGGGAATATTTTAGTTTTTCTTGCCTCAGTATTTAACCGGATGTCAGAAAAAGTGAATAACTGTATTTCTTGTGGGAAACAGATACCTCATAGGGATTACCATACTTTGTGTATACCTTGTTTAGGGCCTGAGCACGACGTTGTTGGATGTCGCTCTTGTGCTAGATTTAACAAACGCACTATAAAGAGAAGGTTAGACTGTGCCAGGTTAGTTTTGGGAAGCGTTGTAATTATAAAATGCCGTCGGATGCTCCGACGCCCGCTTCGTCCAAAAAGCGCAAGGACAAAGCAGCAAAGCCTAGGTTGGAAGAACCGTCAGTCCCGGACGTCGGTTCTTTAGAAGGCTCAGTGGAGCCGGAGGTTCTGCCAGAAGTTTCTTTGGAGTCTCAGGGAGAGACTTTACTGTTACAAGATGTGTCTTCTCAGGAGGTAGGCCAGGCTGAAGGGGCTTCTCAGGTGGCTGTTCTCCCCTCTCTTCCTAAGGTGGTTAGGCCCTCCCCTTCTGTTTCCAAGGCTTCTTTGAGAGGCAGGCCAGGTTTATCTTCAGTGGGGGTTTCTCCTAGTTCTTCAGGATCTTTGCCTAAGAAACATATGCTTAAATTGGCAGAAGATTTGATTACTATGATTAGAGGTTCTATGCCCCCTCCTGATAAGAGGCCTAGGGTGGAACCTGAGCTTGAGAGTTTTGAGCAGTGTTCGGAGGCTTCTGAGTCTTCGGCTGAAGACTTGCAGGAGTATCCTCCTTATTCTGATTCTGATGTGGATGATTCTACTCCTTCGGCTTCTCCTCCTGAGGATTTCTCTTTTTCAGAGACTCTTCATTCCATGAGGGAGCATTTTAAATGGGAAGGCCAAGATTTCTCTGATTCCAGGAAGAGGCTTAGGGAATTTTGTTTTTACCCCAGCATAGGCCTTTAGCTATGCCTCCTGTTCTGGATGTGGTGGAAGATGTTTTTGCAGAGGCTTCCCTGAACCCTGATTCGTTGCCTCCTGCCCCAGTTAAACCAGATAGGTATTATAGGGTGCCTGAAGCTCATAAGTATCTTTTTAAGAGTCCTAGGGCAGACCCAGAAACTGTTTCTCAGGGGCCTAAAGGTGTTAAGGCTTCTGTTGTTAAAAATCCTGTTCCTCCTGATAAAGAGGCAAGGGCTTTGGATAGATGGGGAAAGAAGGTGTATACTTCTTCCACTTTAGCCATGAGGGCTTTGAATTGCCAGTTCCACATGTTAAAATACCAAAATTATCTCCTTTCACAATTGAAGTCTAAGGTGGATGCTCTGGCGGAAGGTATTGAGTGTAAAGAGTTGCAGGATTTAGTTCATGTGTCTGAACAAGTGGGTAAGCATTCCTTGCAATGTGGTTTTGATGCTGTGCAGGCCTCTTAGAGGGTGGCTGCCACTGGTTCTGTTCTTCGCAGGCACGCCTGGCTGAGGGATCAGAATTTAGCTGAGCATGTTAAGACAAGGATTTTAGATGCTCCGTTACAATCTGATGTGTTGTTTGGTTCGCCTGTGGAAGCAGTTTTAAAGAAAATGGAGGACAAGGCTAAGTCTATGCAGACTGTTAAAGATTTTTTGCAGGTTCAGCCTCCGAAGTTTAGTAGAAATTGGCCTACTAAGGGGTGGACATATTCTTCTTATGATTCCCAGTCTAGGGGTAGGTCTAGACGTGGTAGGGGCAGAGCTCAAGGTTCTTTTAGGCCTAGAACAGGGAGTTCACCTGCTCAGTCTTCTGGTGAGGGCAGGGGTCAGTCCTTTCGTAAACAGACCCAATGACCTGCCTTTTCAGCTGCCAGAGCCTTCTCGTCTGGCAGCACCTTTGGGAGGAAGGCTGGCACTTTTCAAAGAAAATTGGAGTTTAATTACCCAAGACAGATGGGTATTGGATATCATTCACCACGGTTACAGGTTTTATTTCCATACCTTGCCTCCTTTCAAAGGCATGCCAGACATTCCTCCTCTACAAAGAAAAGAGGCTCACAAGCAAATTTCTGTTACTCCAAATAGGGGCCATTCAGCGGTTCCTGTGCCAGAAATGGGCCTAGGATTTTATTCTCGCCTGTTCCTAGTACCAAAGAAGGGGAACACGTGGAGACCAATTTTGGATTTATCTATCCTCAACACTTATCTGGACATTCCCAAGTTCAAAATGTTGACGTTACAACAGCTTTTACCTCTGCTGGGCAAGGATCACTGGATGGTAACTTTAGATCTCAAGGAGGCTTACCTTCATGTACCTATCAGACTAAGTTGCAGGAAGTATCTGCGTTTCGAGCTGGGAATTCCCATTATCAGTTCTCTGCATTGCCCTTTGGCTTATCTACTGCGCCCAGAGTATTCACAAAGGTTCTGGCTCCAGTGATAGCTTACTTCAGGCTAAAAGGAATACAAATCTATCCTTACTTGGACGACTGCCTGATTCTGGCTCAAGAAAAGGAAGACCTTTTACAGCATTTGGAATATGTGATAGCAGTGCTAAGATGCCTGGGGTATTCTGTGAACGAAATAAAGTCCAGTCTAGTACCCTCTCAAGACATGTGCTTTCTGGGTGTGAGACTGAATACAGCAACCCAGATGGCCTTTTTAACCCCGGACAAGCAAGAGAATCTTTCCCTTTACTTCCATCAACTATCTCTTCAGTCCGGGCTGACTGCAAGGACAGTCCTTCAAGCCTTAGGGTTCATGGCATCTTGTATTCTGGTGCTTCCCAATGCCAAACTGCATATGAGGAAGCTGCAATGGTATCTCAAAATGTATGGACACAGCACTGCCAGGATTTGGACACTGTCATTCAAATAATACCTTGCATTCAAAAGGAATTTTGTGGTGGGCTCAGGAATGTCACCTAAACAAGGGACTCTCTGTGACCCGGCCAGAGGCGAGTCAGATTCTAACGACAGATGCCTCAGACATAGCTTGGGGAGCTCATCTGAATGGAAAGTGGATACAAGACAAGTGGCCTGCCAGACTACAGCATCTACATATCAACATGAAGGAGATGTTAGCAGTCCAGTTTGCATTAATGGCTTTCAAGGAGTTACTTCTTCCAGGGCAGGTGTTGATTCTAACAGACAACACAACTGTCATGTGGTACATCAACAAACAAGGGGGAACACATTCTTACCCTCTATGCAGGCAAGCAATGATTTTATGGGAGACTGCGCTCAGCTTGCAACTAACTCTTCAGGCAAGGTTTCTGCCGGAGCACAGAACTCCTTAGCAGATGTGTTAAGCAGACAAATCATGGATCCCCACAGTGGAAACTGGATCTTCATGTATTTCGAAATTGACAGTGTCATGGGGAACTCCAGACATAGATCTGTTCGCTTCTCCACTAAACCACCAGCTGCCAAAGTTTTGCACAAAAGGTTTCATCACACAGCTTGGAAAGTGGATGCTCTTTCTTTCAGTTGGACAAATCTTCATGTGTATGCCTTTCCACCTCTGCCTCTTCTCCCAAAGGTACTCCTAAAGGTCAGACAAGACAAGCCAAGGATGATTTTAATAGCTCCAGATTGGCCTCGGCAACACTGGTACCCATTACTGAGGAGTCTGGTAAGGAAGCCTCCATGGCCTTTACCTTTGATTCCACACCTATTGTCTCAGAGGGACGGTCATCTACTCAATGTCAAGCTTCACTCTCTTCATCTAACAGCCTGGCATATTCTGTTTTGAAACACAGCAGGTCTCAACTTCCTCAACAAGTTTTGAATGTGATTATGGAAGCCAGAAGACCTAGTACAAGGAAAGTGTACGCAGAAAAATGGAAGAGATTTTTATTTTGGAGTGCAGCAAAGAATTTGGAGGTTTCTGAGCCTAATTTGAATGTGGCTCTTCAATATCTGACTGAGTTATTGGACAAAGGTTTGTCTTTCTCTTCCATTAAGATTCATGCTGCAGCAATTTCAGCTCACTATGATTGTGACCCACCATTGTTTTCTCATCCTTTGTTCAAGCAATTTCTTAGAGGGGCAGAGAATATAAGACCCCCACGTAGAGCTCCTACTCCTGCTTGGGATCTCAATTTTGTGTTGGAGAAACTTACTCTACAACCTTTTGAGCCTGCGGCTACTGCTGAGTTGAAATATTTGTCATGGAAGACTGTTTTTTTTTTGGTTGGCCATTACTTCTGCAAGAAGGGTTTCTGAATTGCAGGCCCTTATGGCGGTTGAGCCTTTTTTGATTTTCCATAAGGATAGGGTATCATTACGTACTAATCCTTCCTTTATGCCTAAGGTGGTTTCTAGTGTGGCTTTGAACCAAACTATTCATTTGCCTACTTTTTATGCAGATCCCCAAAATAAGGGGGAAAAGATTTTGCACACTTTAGATGTACACAGGCAGTTGCGTTATTATTTAAGCAGGACTAAGGATTTTAGGCAGTCTCAGCAGTTGTTTGTTTCTTTTGCTTTGAGTTCTCAGGGCAAGCCTGTGTCAAAACAAACTATTTCTAAGTGGATTGGGTTTTGCATTGCATTTTGTTATTCCCATCATGGCAAGGAGATTCCAGCTGGGATTAGGCCTCATTCCACTAGGGCTACTGCCACTTCAACAGCATTTCTAAGGGGGGTGGCTACTAAGGATATTTTGGAGGCAGCTACTTGGAGTTCGGTGCATACTTTCTCTAAGCATTACCACCTTCCTCTCTACTCTAAGTCTAGGGCTGGTTTTGCCACGGCTATTTTGCAGGGCATGTTGACAGCTCCTGCTTCTTTATGATTTGCCAGCCTCCCTTACCTCTGCTTTGGGATTCTACCCAAGTGTTAGGACTGCAGCAATGTGGTATGAAGAACATAGTACAGTTTTGTACCTACCATAAATGTAGATGTTCGAAGATCCACATTGCTGCAGTCCAATTTACCCTCCCTCCTTCCCCTCTGTGTTTAGGGGTGGTTGTGTGGGTGGGGTTATACTCTTGTAAATTTGTATATATTGTATATATATATTTATTTGGTGCAGGGGTGTTTGGTGTTTTTTGGTTTTGGCCTTATCCTTTTAGGGTCTTCTGACATCTGGGGCAAGAAAAGACTGAGGATATGACGTCGGTCATGCGCATTTGTACCCTGACGTCCTGACGTCAGACTAATGCGCCTTGACCGACGTCAGCCATATACTTTGGTATTCGGGCCGACTGGGACAGCGGATTACCCAAGTGTTAGGACTGCAGCAATGTGGATCTTCGAACATCTACATTTATGGTAGGTACAAAACTGTACTTTTGATAGTTGTGAACACTACTTAGCAAACTAGAGTGCTTGCGTGCACACTACATGACTTTGTCACCAAGTAAGAGAAGGGAAAAGAAAAAAGAAAAAACACATACCTTTTCCCGCTTGGTTCTCGAGACAATTTAACAGCCACAAACATCACTAGAAACTTGAGTTACTTATTGCTTGTCGCATTTACTTGTGTACGTCATCCCCTGACTCTTTCTAATTGACATCTAGTCAGAAAATAAACTAGGTTCACATTTAAAGATACAGAAACCTAAATCCCTTCTAAGGAAACGTAAATAATATAAAAGGTTCATATAAATATACACAGATATATAATTTTGAAGAACTTTCAGTTTATGGATACTGATGTCTTTTAGCACCTTGATAGATAAGGACATATATCTGATTGTCTTTCTGTCAGTTTAGATTTCCAGTCATTTTAGCTATCCCTTACTATGTTTTATACAGCAGAGTTTAAAGAGCAGAAATTAATCATCAGCAAATAAAATCACTGCTGTTTTACAAATTCTCTAAAGAAACTAGTAAATGTCAAGCAACTGACAGGTTTATTTTAAGGAAAATTGCCATTTCCCACACTGGTGCTCCTACAAAATACTAATAATGTCCTGCTACCAAAATATGCCCTCAAGTAGACAAATGGGATACAACAAGAAGGTTAAATGTACATTTAGCAAATCAGTATAATATACTAGATAGAGAAAGTAAAAACAATAATTATATAAACAAATATAATAAGTAACATAACAACAGTGGATTTAACCCAGTGTGTCAATTATACAATATTTATATCCCATATAGCTTTGAACTTTGTCGAAGCATCTGTGTTCTACACACATATTGTATTAAATCTAAATTGAGTAGAAGGGGGAGAGGTTTAGCCCACACCCTAATTTATTACTAAGTTACCATGCATTATGAACATACATTGTGGCAGGTACTCAATGAGCTATCCATCCTTAGATGGCTCATGCTGTTCCGTTGCTCATCTGAATAATGACTGCGGCTGTACTCTTCTTATTATATTACCTGGCTGTGGCTTCACCCTTCTTATAATATTACCTGGCTTTTTACATTATCAAGAATGACACGATACTAGTGTATGTGGGTATATCATGTTACTGTTAGTAAACAAAAATGCTTGACAATGCAATTGTAATTCTTAAACCTTTCTGCAGACAAATGTATTGTCTAGCAGTTGAGTGCCTGATTGTTCCTAATTAGCAGACCTGTATTTTCATGTTCCAATATGACTACATGAAAAAATGCCAATATTAGTCTACAAGTTTAGTAAGCCGTAAATTCATTGGGGATTAATTTGAGGGGACACTTATGTTATAGCTAAAGCATTTGACATTTGATAAATGTATCCTCTCAATGATGCATTCTATCTAGTCATTAACTATAAAACAACTTTTCTGAGAAATATTGTTGTAATGCCAGTTAATGATTTGAATTAAATATTTCTATATACAGTCATAAAGCAATTACTATGATAAATAATACTCTTGCAGTGCATGGATCACCATAGCTATCCTCTGATGTTAGAGGAAAAACAAGCTTCTTAAACACCTTTTTGACATAATAAAGGTGTTACCCCATAGTTTAAATACATTTTATCTATTTACTGCAAAATGGGTTAGGAATTTTAACCTGTAACATTTTCATACATAATAGTTTAAATCGTAGCAGCTTCCATTATTTTGATATGTTCTCCAGTATACTTTTATTCAGTCATAAGATTAAATTACTGGTGTTAAGTAAGTCAAAATTATATCTCCAGCACTTATTGTCAGCAGATAAACTCACTGGTTAAGTGTCAGTCTAAGCTGTAACAGTTATATGTGATATACATAGATGTTTGCTTTAAAAATGTGGTCAAGTGCACTGCAGTTTTACCTCTGTACTGTGTCAGTTTTGATTATACAAAGTCCCACTGAAAGTTGATAGAAGTGTTAACAACAAAACACTCAATCAAGTAACAACATTATAAGTAGTCTCTTGGATAAGGGAGATGTCTAAATTGTGATCTTGTTGTCTCCAGCCATGGGAATTATCTTTGAAAAGCTGAAAAATGCAATCAGAGGAACATATTTAATGTCTACTAAAGAAATATTAATATACTTGTACATTGTATTGCATTTCAGTTTGTTAAACATGAAATATGATGTGATTTCAGAACTATTCATGTTTTTATTCCAATATGACTTTGCAAATATTAATTTAAACACTGGTTTTGGACTTGAGTAGTCTAAAACAATTGCACAACAATGGTATTGTATTATACAGTAATGTCAGTAAATAGTTTTCAACAGATGTATGAAATATACAGTTATGGATTTTAACATGATGTTTATTAATACCCTAAATTATTTTGAAATGATACTACCTTAATCAAAATATTTGTACCTTTTTGAAACCTGATTAGAAATAAGTATTAATGAATTACAATAAGATGAGTAAAGAATATATGTATATATTTTAGCTGATTAGATTATCTTAATATATTATTCAATTATCTTTATTTAAAAACTAAGAGGATAAGAGAAACTGATCCAAATATTATTTGTGAGGGTAGAAAGTTTGTTTGGTTCGCTAACCAAACAAAGAGGTATATTACCTCATAGTGATAGGGAATGGTTTTTAAGGTTAAGAATTACAAGTTTGGAAGTTCTTTGTTTGTTTTTTTGTTTTTTTTTTATTCTATCACTTTGGTGTCACTCAGAAATATGCAAAAATCATACAAGAAAAACTTTTTGAATTCTATATTCAAGATGGAACTAAGAATAAACAATATTTACATAAACTCACACATAAAACAAACTCAAAACTAGGAAATGAAATGTTTATCCATAAATGTTAATGGTCTAAATAATAGTAATAAAAGGAGAAGCCTATTCAAGTACATAAACTTACATAAACCATAAATAGTCTTTTTACAAGAGACACACTTATTAGATAAAGATATAAACAACTTAAATATTAATAATTACACAGTACTAATAAACTCTCAATACAAAACAAAAAAAGAGGAGTAGGTATACTACTTCGCAACTCAACTATAACACCTAAAATAATCACTCCTCATCAAGGTACATCAGGTATGTTTTGTCTAGTTTCAGTAGAGTTAAATAAGAGAATCTATACGTTAGTAAATTTATATTGGATCACAGGACTAGGATTAAAAGCAGTTAAACAGCATTTTGAAGAGATAATTCATTTAACTAAGGGTAGCCTGATATTGGCAGGAGACTTCAACTGTATAATGAATGAAAAAGATACAGATTCTAAATCCAAAAGAAGAAAACAACCCATCTCTAAAGCACTATCAAAATTTATAGATACATTGTATTTAAAGTTTATAAATGAATTTGCAGAACCAGACTCACTAATCTTCACATTTTATTCTCATAGATATAAAACTAACTCTAGAATTGATAGAATATATGTTGCCAATGACCTAATAACAAAAACTGACAAAGTCAAAATCATAAATTGTCCCTTATCTGATCATAATGCCATAGTCTTTGAGATAGAGCTTACATCATTTTATGCAAATCCCATTACTAGGATACCTTCCTATATCAAAAAATTGATAGATTTCAAAGAATTTTATGAAGAAACAATCAAAAACTTTCTAGAAATAAATTACACAGAAGATATTTCAGAAATATATGTCTGGGATTCATTAAAAGCAGTTACATATGGGAAGATATTATCCTGGTACATAAATAAAAGGAAGTTATGGAATAAAGATATGCTAGACTTACAAAACAAAGCAGATAAATTGAAACTGGAAATACAAAAGGGTAATGCTACTCAAGTTCAAGAACTTACACAAATCAATAAGAAGTATACAGAATTGCTACATCATAAGATTATGATTATTATATTTATTTATTTATTTTACATTTGTTGATCGGGAAAAATCGACTGGATACATGTCCATTTTCAGCGGAGGCCCGGGGAGAAAAGTTCCACATATACAGTTAGTACTATGCATAAGGTTTACATTCTTACATAGATAAATCAATTATTATATAAAACAATTATTATATAAAACAATGAATAGAGAAGCAGGAAATACAGGCATTTAGAATTCCATTCATAAAGTCATGATATAAAGGAAAGTAATTACAAGCAGAAAAAATGTTTAAATACAATACAATTGGCCTCATGGCAGAGGTAAATAAGGTCAAAGTTAGTACAGAGGGATGAGAAATACAAGGTGGAAAGCTCAGGTAAAAAGAAGCGGACATGGTATATATCATGGGATAAATTTGAGAGATGAGAAGAGAGAGATTTGAGCTGCATCGAAGGAGTTAATCTGGGAATGAGCATTGGCATAGCCAGTGGGATTTAAAATATTGGAGTAGACTTTTTTGAAGTGGGATAGAGAGGTAATGGTGGTAATACTGGAAGGAAGGGAGTTCCATGTTTTGGCAGTGACGTTCGCAAATAGAGCATCTCCTCCTGCATTATAGGATTTGACATTTTGAATAAGTGGCCTGTTTGAGGAGCGTAAGCTGTTTAGGTTGGTATATGGTATGACTAGGCATTTTAGTGCAGGAGATTTATACGGGTGGCTAAGTATTTTAAATGCCTCAATAAGTTGAGTTTGCTGAAGGAGGTTAGGGAGTTCTATCCATCCAAGGTCTTTTAGGTTATTACAGTGGTGCATTCTATGTGGCATACCAGTTGCAAATCTGGCAATGTGATTATACGAACATGAGTGTTTATTTAGTTCAGTTTTATTAAACTTGGTGAACACTGGGGATGCATATAAAAGTGTAGATAGTAAATGTGTACGGGCAATGGTTGCTTTTGCCATTGGTGTTAGAAAGGCTTTGATTCTATATAGTGACCCTAGTTTCTTGTTCACGGTTTTAATAGTAAGATTAATATGTATATCAAATCTAAGTTTATTGTCTATGGTAACTCCTAGTAGTTTAGTATGGGGGTCAGGTGTGATAATCATTCCATTGTTTGATTGTATGTTAAAGGCAGTAAAGGGAAGTTTTTGGGTTGGATGAAAAAGAAGCAGTTTGGTTTTTTTTGGATTAAGAAGTAGCTGTCTTCCTGATAGCCAGTTTTCAACAGCTGTAAAGCAGGATTGGGTTTTGGTTATTAGATTATCTAGAGATGTGTCCGAGCAGACTAAGGTCGAATCATCGGCATATTGTATACAGGTTGCCTCAGGGATGGCTTTATGTAGGTCATTAATAAAGACTGAAAAAAGAAGTGGACCCAGTATTGATCCTTGTTGAACCCCTATGGTATTAGGTAGGAGATTGGAAAGTTGATTGTGCCAGAGTACAGCTTGTTTCCTATCCGAGAGGTAAGCATGGAACCAGCCTAAAGTTGGGTTGGCAAGCTGTAAAGTTTTTAGAGTATTATGAAGTATTTGGTGGTTAACCATGTCGAAGGCTTTTGAGAGATCCAGAAAGAGAGCAGATGATATTTTTTTGTTATTACGGTTTCGATTAATAGTATCCGTAAAAGAGATTAGGGCAGTAGTTGTACTGTGGTTGGGTCTAAATCCGTGTTGTGAGTTGGTCAATAGTTTGTTCTGGATAAGATAGTGAAGGATCTGGATAAGATAGTGAAGGAGTTGTTTGTGTATACATTTTTCCATAATTTTGGCCAGAGGGGACATTAAGGCTATTGGTCTATAGTTTGATAGTTCGGTGGAAGTACCCCCCTTATGAAGTGGTATAACGTGGGATGTTTTCCAAATTGCAGGGATGTTAGATTCTAGGATGGTGCGATTGATAAGTATAGATATGGGGTAGGCTATGACATTCGCGGCTTTCTGTAAGTATTCAGCTGGAGGAGGTCAGCGGAGGGGGCGGTAGGTTTAAGTTTTTGTAGTAAGGATCTTATAATAGTTGTGGAGACAGATTGTAGATTGAAAGTGGGTTTAGTTTCTGGAATGTGATCAGTCCCAGGACTGCAGGTAGCAGATAGTTGGTTTGCTAAGGTTTGGATAGTATTCGTGAAAAAAGAGTTAAAGGTGTTGGCTACTTCTATTGGGGTTTTATCAGATACAAGTTCTGGGGTAGGAGTGGAGGATTTGCCTGGGTGTAGAAGGTTAAGACCTGCCCAAAATATTTGAGGGTTATTTTGGTGTTTATTTTGTAGTTGGCGGTAGTAATTTTTTTTTGTCAGCTAGTACTGATTTTTTTTTCATTTCTTTGCTGCTGAAATTGGATGCGGTCTTGGGGTAATTTGGATGCACGCCATATTTCCCATGATTTGTTTCTGTTTTTAATTTTAGATTTAGTTTCCTTTGTAAGCCAGGGTGCAATATTTGCTTTAGTCTTGATTAATCTTTTAGGAGCATGATTATCGAGTATGGCTAGGAAGGTAGTATTAAATTTAGATACTGCCTCCTCAAGGGGGAGATACTTTAGTGTAGTCCAATTACAGGATCTGAGTTCTTCTTGAAATTTTGTAAGGTCGAATTGCTTCTAGTTTCTAATTGACTTGTACGTGGGAGTTGCAGAGAGACCCGTTTTATTTTTCATTATATATGTGATGAGGTGATCGCTTAGGTCATTTGGTGCAGTCCCGGACTTATATGTATGTGGTTGGCTATTTATTAGGATCCAATCTAAAATACTTTCTTTTTGGTTTGCATTTCCTATTCTGTTGGAGGTATTAATGATCTGGGTAAACCCATAAAGGTTAATGTGGATGGGGTTGGTTTCAGAGGAGCATAGGTTCCAATCAATGTTGACATCACCCATGATAATAGTTTCTTGGGGGTAGTTGTTGGATATCCAGTTTAGTATGTTTTCTAGTGTATCCACATTGTTCCCAGGAGGGATATACACTGTAATTAGATTTATACTTTTTTCTTTTAGCTGTATTTTTAAAGTGAGTATTTCCGCATTAGAGATTTGGGGTGGTTGATTAGTGTTGAAGGTAACTTTTAGATTGCTGTTATAGAGCACAACAATACCACCACCCTTTCTTTTTTATACGGTCGACCCTGTGTAAATTATAACCGGGTGGCAAGATTTCATTATCTTAACTTAGAAAAGATAAAAATAAACTCATACTCTACTAATTCAGCACACCTGAGATACTTAACTAATAGAACAAAAAAAATAATTTAATCTAAGCAAATAAAAGAAATATTTATTCCTAATACTAACAAAAGAGTTACGGAACTAAATGATATTTTAGAATCATTTAGACTCCAATTTAACATTGATAATTCCATAAATACTCAAGATACACCTGCTAAGGATATAAAAAAATACTTAGAAAACAATATTCATATTAAATTAACACAAGAACAAATAGACATTATAAACAAACCAATCAATATGACAGAATTAAAATCACAAATTAAAAAGCTCAAGATAAATAAAGCACCTGGCCCAGACAATATGCTACCAGAAATGTATAAATTAATACCCAATCAAGCCATATCTTTATTATTAAAAGTATATGATATAGCCAATAAAGATTTCAATATACCACCCTCTTGGAAATATTTATTGATATCCCCAATTATCAAACCAGATAAAGATGAGAAGCAGTGTTCCTCATATAGGCCAATATCATTACTCAATATAGACTATAAGATGTTTATGGCTATATACGCAGATAGGATCAAACACTTTCTTCCTTTCTTAATTCACAAAGATCAAACAGGTTTTATTAAAGGAAGAAATACTTCAGATAATATTAAAAGAATACTAACATTAATAGATTATAGCAAACATAAAGTCCTAGATTTAAATGTAATCTCATTAGATATTAATAAAGCTTTTGATTCGGTTAACTGGAACTTTCTTTCACTAGTTTTAAAAGAATATAACTTTCCTTCTAATTTTAATAATCTTATCCAAATACTATATGAAAAATCTACTGCATATGTTAAACTGGGATCATATAGATCAGGCCCTATAACAATCAAAAAGGGAACTAAACAAGGTTGCCCTTTATCACCATTGTTATTTGCATTACTCATAGAACCCTTTGCAAATCAAATCAGATCAAACAATAACATAAAGGGCATTTGTATTAATAAAATGTTAAACCTTAAAATCCAACTCTTTGCTGATGACTATTAACTCTCTCAGATGCAAATGAGTCTTTGAATGCTCTATTTAACTCCATGAATAAATTTCAAAATATTTCAGGCTTAAAATTTAATGAAAACAAAACTAAAATTATGCCCTGTAATTGTAAAAAAAAAATAATATAAACAAAAGATTTTCCAAATATATAGTAACAGAAAGTAAATTATTATATTTGGGAATAAATCTACTCAATGAATGAACAGATTCTCTAATATTTAACTATAATAAAGTACTAGACAAAATAGAACAAACAATTGGTTACTGGAATAAATATATCTTTTCAACAACAGACAGATTATATCTTATTAAAATAATCATATTTCCCAAAATATTATACTTAATACAAAATTTTTCATTACCACCTCCCAAATATATTATTCAAAGATACAATAAACTAATTTTAAATTTTCTATGGTTTCCAAATAAACCCCGTATAGCCTTAAATAAACATTTGCCAGATTGGGAAGATGGTGGAATTAATTTACCGGATATTGATTTATATATTACCTCATCTGTTATTAAAAACATAACACTATGATTAAATAATTCATACACACCTATATGGAAACAAGTCCATGAGCAAATTTACATAGAAATCAATTATAATCACATACAAGACAACTTAACAGTAATACCATCACCCCTTATATGGATGTTAAAAGATTATTTTTTAGGGAAAAGGAATAATATTAAAAAATTGCCATCAAACTATGTAAGCTCTACACTTTCAGTGTTCAAAACATATATAAACAAAGTACCAAATATTAATTCTTGGATTTTTCTTATTTTCCCTATAGCTTTTACACCAAATATTCTAGATACATTCCAACTATCTAAAATAAATATACTTAAAGAAGAAACATTACTCTTTTGGCATCAACTTATAGAGAAAGGGAACATTCTAACAAAGGAACAGATATATTATAATTATAATATAAATAAAGACAATTGGCTATTTTTACAAAATCTAAGGCATTTTCTTATAAATAAAATAGAACAAATGCAACCTTCAGTTAGACATGAAGCTCCAAAACTCATTGAATACCTTATTCTTATCACAAAACAGCCTTATCAGGGTACAGGTTATTTGTCTAATATCCATAAAATTGTTAAAAAAACAAAAAGCCATCATGAAAAATCATACTGGGATTATTATACTTTAATAAACAACCATCCTCCAGTTGAAGAAGAAAAAAGTAATATTCTAAAATCTTCCAAATTTTCTACATTATCAAAATACTGGCAATTATTCACTTGGAGACTACACAGAGGTTTCTATACACCACATAGGTTAGCCAAAATGTATTCTATTGAAGATCAATGTTGGAGATGCCATACCAAGATAAAAGCAGATTGGCAGCATGTTTTTTATGAATGTATATGTCTCAATATGTACTGGAAATCCATTAACTAGTTTTTTCAGACTGTTTATAATGATCATTTTCAATTAACATAGTCTTTAATTTTATTCAACTCTCCTATTCCAAACTGTGTTCCAAAAAAAGACACTAAAATCCTATGGTCACTATTGGCAATTTCACGTAAAATCATAACTATACACTGGAAAAATGAGGCTTCGCCTACGTTCAAGGAATTTGAGACTTTAACAACAACAGTTGCTCACATGGAAATATTAACAGTGAAGAACAGTACTAAAAGATCTACGTCTTACTATTACTCTTGGATGAAAGTACTGGAAATACTCAAAGATTGAAGATATATCATCTTATGTTTCTAACTATATTATATAGAATTTCAATGTTATTTGCATAGACACCAATGTAAATGGTTATATAATGGTTTGAAGTTAGTAATGTTTTAGAATTGTAAATATGTTATTTATCTTTATTTCATGTAATGTTTAAGACATCTTATTTGAAATAATAAAAAAAATATTTAGTGAAAGAATACTTTTGTTAAGGAAACAAAAGCCTTCATATGTCTGCAAGCTGCTCACCTCTGAGTGCTTGTTTATTAAGCATATTTATACATATTTCTCTTTCTTAACCAGGGAAGGGGGAGTGGGGAGACTGCCCCAGGGGCAAAGTGTTGGGAGGGGTTGTGACTGGAAGATCCTGATCATTCTTTAATGCATTTTGGCTTCTAAA